>NC_040040.1:39623715-39923871 GCF_003713205.1 Coffea eugenioides
GTGACGACCCCACCTTCCCCTAAGGCAAATCAGAGGGTTTAGCGGGTCGCTTGCCCAACTCGCGCCAGGACTTGAAGGCAAAAGCAAATAAAAGCTATTCACACGGCAAAAGAGTACTATTCACATTATATACATCGGCAAAAGAGTTCTATTTACATCCACAAAAGTAACTACTCATACCATTACATCCTTATGATTATAACCAAAACCAAATAGTAGACCCTAAGAAGGGTCCTTACACGGATCACTATAATAGGGAAAAACATATTAACTATTCGGTAATTACAAATAAAACCCAACTATACTAGTGATGGTGCCAAAATTTCCCCGCGTCGGCCCTGCTAAGGAAAACAAAAGAAAAGGGGGTAAGCTAGAAGCTTAGTGACTAACCAGGGGTAAAAATATAATTTTTACATGTCAACATTTGCACAGTGAGAGCAAAGCAAAAGCAGAAAAGTAACACCATATGGTAAGGATACGGGCGGCTCCCAAGCTAACTCATTTGTCGAGCTTGATCACTGGTTAACTCTTGAGATCCTGAGCCACACAGCTCACTTCTATTAAAGGATCCCAAATAGAGAGACCATGAGCCTCAACTCAAGTCATGAGCAATAAATGCTCTAAAATATTTTTCAAGCAATAAATGCTCTAAAATCGTAGTTCAAGCAATAAATGCTCTAGTTCAAGCAATAAATGCTCCCAAATTGCATCACAAGCAATAAATACTCCGCAAATGTTTCACAAGCAATAAATGCTCCATAACAAATCACAAAATCATATTTCACAGGTATCAAGAGCAACTAATGGGGTTTAGATCGAGTGCGATAAATTACGCTCTCGCCTAAGTGCCCATTTTTCATAGTAAACTCATATTAGTATTGAGTTACACAGAAACCCTGATTACTCACCTAAAGAGCAAGTATAACGAGAGAAAGTACGGAAATGAATTCAAGTCGCCAGCTAGTGGGCCCCACCGGCTCCGTCTAGCCCGTCACCGCCTGTAGCAGAAGGTTGAGCCATATTATCACACAAATAACTACTAAAGTGCGTAAATTAAGCAAAACGGCAAAATTGGCACATGCATGTGCGGAATCGGCAAACGGAAATGGAAACCGCCGGCAAACGGAAATGGGCATAGTTACTGTCCAAAACTGTTTTGACCATAAGTTGGGCTAGGAATGTCGGATTAAAGTGTATGAGATACCGTTTCGAAACTAAAAGAAAAGGATACAACTTTCATGAAGACATCTAAATCCGGATATGAATAGAAATAGGTCGAAAGTATGGAAAACAGTGCCAGAAGTTCGCACTTTAGGGTGACAGACAGGGTATGTTTGCCAGACCATAACTCACAGCTTACAAACCCAAATCAAGAAATTCCAAAGGCATTGGAAAGCTAAGACATAAGGATAAAACTTTTATGTTTTGGCCAAAACCTGGACCAACTCAGAACAGAACGAAAAATGAGTGCCAAATTACCTGTCAGAACTATCCAGTGCTCAAGGCAGTTCTGACTCACGATCTTGTTTTGGCTATAAAGGGAGTTACGAAGCTCAAATTTGGATGTTTGGTTATAACAGGAGCTACGGAACTTGGATTTGGACGTACTTTATACCGTTTCGAAGCTAAAACCAAGATCTACATTTATTATGAAGGGGTCAACACCCAGTTCGCAAGTTATCCAGGAGAACCGAGCATGGTCAGAGGCTAAATCCAAAAACGTAACACAATCCAGTGTTCAAAACAGGTGTAAGTGTTTTGGCTATAACTCGGGCTACACTGATCCGTTTGACCTGAAATTTTGCAGGCACATTAAGGACTTAAGAGGATACAATTTTCATGTTTTGAGAAATCTATGAATCAGCACGCAGCATAAAGAAAAATGGAACCCAAGTTCGGATTTGTGAACTGCCCTGTTTCCAGTTTTGCCGGTTTTGAACTTTACAAACACATGGTCCCTTGCTATGATTCTTATACAAGTTTTCTAACTAATTTCATACCAAATAATACTTCATATACCAGAGTCTAAAAGACCTACTAATAGTTCAAAATTTTCTCCCCAAATTACCACAAAATTTACCAAACACTAACCATAATCTAGGATCCAATTTCACTAGTTTTTCACTCACTTCAAAAACCCTAACCAACTAAACTCTAACCAAACTAAACTAACTTTCTTTTATATTAAGGTTTCATAACCAAATCTGATTTTGTTAAGAATCCACCATTCAAATGAGATAATCACACCAAAAGTTCCATTATCAAGTCTAATCACCAACCAAATCAACTAAGAAAACCCTAAAACAAGAAGCCCTAGTTTCTCTTGGCTTGACCGAAATTTAGATAGCCATAAATCAACAAATTAAACCATAAAATTCCTTCACAAGTATCTCATAAGCAACAATACATTAAAACAACTCCACGAAACATCATTTTAATCCATCAAAGATCATTCCTAACTTTACCAAGTTTTCAAGTGAGATTCTTACCTTCTAGTTGCAAGTTTCTTAGGTTGATCTTCCAAAATTCAAGCTCCAAGTTGTTCCTTCAAGATCCAAACTCAAAGTTGATGAAAAAAATTGCAAGAAACAAAAGCTTTTCTCTCCCTTTTCTTTCCTCTCTCTCTCGGCCCTCTCTCTCTTTCTTTTCCTTTGGTTTTTCCTTTGGTGTTTGTTGTTTATAAGCTTGGTTCTCTCTTGAAGATTCTAGATTTAAGCTTAGTCACCAACCCTAATAACTTAGTCATCAACCCTAATAGCTTAGTCATCAATCCTAATAGCTTAGTCATCAACCCAAATAACCAATCACATACGAGGTGGGATTTTACTTCCTAGCCCTTGCAACAACATTTTCTCTTTCTTACACTTTTGCCCACAAATGTTTGGAACTCTTTCAATTAACTCCATAGGTTACACCTAATCTAATCCAAAATACTTCCTTGCACTTAATCATTTCACTAATCACCTTATTATCTTAATCACCCATCCTTAATTATTCCTTATTCCACATAAAAGCAACTAAACCACAATCTTTTTACATTAGCTAGATTAAGGGTTTTAAACCCAACTTAAGGTTGTTCAATTAGCAAAACACTAGGGAATTTACTAGTGTAAGACTTTTTAGCTTTCTAATCCTACTTAACCTTTATAAAAGAAATCGAATCCGGTATCTACTCATACGAAAACATACATTAGCATGCATAATATTTACTACCACATAAACTTATGATTAATACGTAAACTAGAGTTTTGTGTAAAAATATCAAAGGTGTAAATCCATTAGGGTTTTAATAAAGTTCCAAATTAAGGTTTTTCGATTCTAAAAAGCAAAATCACATGTAAAGAATTACCATCATCTTTATAGCAAAATTTAGCACTAATATTCTTTATTCAAAATTAAGGACGAATCGGGATCTCACAGTATGTGTGTGTGTGTGTATTATAATATATATATATATATATATAGGCAATGGCATTTTAAAACTTTTTCCCAAAAAAAAGGGACAATTTAAAAAAAAGATTATTTTCAAGATTAATCAAACTCGAAGTTCATTTAGATTTCTTTGAATGGTTTCAATTTTATTGACATAGAAATAAAATTGAAAACCCATTTTTTGAATATCTTATTAATCTAGTATTATATAAATCCTAGAAAAGTAGTTCTAGAAATACTGTTACATCTATTCACCCTTCTTTAGAAGAAATTAAAATACAACATAAAAATCAAACTATTATAGCTTCTCCATTTAAAATTACTTCTGAAGAAAAACTACTCCAATAAATAAAGATATAAATAAATAATTCAACAAAATAATAATATTAGTCAAGCTCTAAATACTATAGCAAATCAATTAGAAAAATTCAATAATATAAAACCTATAATACCACTAATAAACACCCATGCGTAGATCCCTCTAAACCTTTTTTCAAACCATTCGAATTACCTAAAACTATTAAATTAAAAAATGACTCTAATTAATAAGACAAAATTTAGAAAAGTTAGCTAATTTAGAAATAATTGGGTCAAATAGTACCTTCAAACAAATTTCTGTGATATCTTAGCTTGAAGATTCTAATACTGAAGAACACATTTCCTAATTTCAAGATAATACTCAAATTAATAAAAAAAAAAATAGATCTTCTAGACCCAATTCTTTTTCGACCTGAATATATCATGGTAAAAATTTTTATCCTAAATCTTGCTCTCAAGTTATTGTGACGCCCCTATCTCTCCCTAGGGCGAACTCTAGGGTATCAGCGGGACACCTGCCCAACTTTCGTCAGGACTCACGCACTCATTCAACCTTAATAACGATCCACAAGTCAATCATAGACTTAGGATTAAAGAAATACTGCAAATATACAATCCAAATTCTTCTAGGGCTACTATTTACAATTACAATCCAAAATTTCCAAGTATAACAAAATTTACACTTCAAAGGTCTCCAATAACATACAAAAGGTTCACTAGAAGAAAACATAAAAATCAAACTATTATAGCTTCTCCGTTTAAAATTACTTCTGAAGAAAAATTTTTCCAATAAATAAAGATATAAATAAAATAATTCAACAAAATAATAATATTAGTCAAGCTCTAAATACTAAAGCAAATCAATTGGAAAAATTAAATAATATAAAACCTATAATACCACTAATAAACACCCATGCGTAGATCCCTCTAAACCTTTTTTCAAACCATTCGAATTACCTAAAACTATTATTAAAAAATGACTAATTAATAAGACAAATTTTAGAAAAGTTAGCTAATTTAGAAATAAATGGGTCAAATAGTACCTTCAAACAAATTTCTATGATATCTTAGCTTGAAGATTCTAATACTGAAGAACGCATTTCCTAATTTCAAGACAATACTCAAATTAATAAAAAAATAGATCTTCTAGACCCAATTCTTTTTCAACCTGAGTATATCATGGTAAAAATTTTTATCCTAAATCTTGCTCTCAAGTTATTGTGACGCCCCTATCTCTCCCTAGAGCGAACTCTAAGGTATCAGCAGGATACCTGCTCAACTTTCGTCAGGACTCACGCACTCATTCAACCTTAATAACGATCCACAAGTCAATCATAGACTTAGGATTAAAGAAATACTGCAAATATATAATCCAAATTCTTCTAGTGCTACTATTGACAATTACAATCCAAAATTTCCAAGTATAATAAAATTTACACTTCAAAGGTCTCCAATAACATACAAAAGGTTCACTAGTTTCAACCAAAAGTCGCTAGTTTAGAGTCCCCAACTTCCACTTCCAAAACCTGTTAAGGAAAACAAATTTAAAGGTATGAGCTAATGCTCAATGAGGCCAAAAAAATTAAGCAAGCAAGCAAGTAGTACAAATTAAATCAAATATCACACTTAAAAATGACTTAAAATGAAATTTCATTTAAGTGCACAAATAGGAAGTAAAACACACGTAAAAGATAGAGGAGTTCTCAGGAGCTCTTTCCACGTCTCAACCGGTTCAAGCCATCTTTGGTTGACCCTCTGTCAACTCAAGTAGCAACATGTCCGTAGAGTTCCACTTACTTCCTCCATCCACAATAACACCCTCTCGGATCCGGAACCAAACAAGTACGAGATGGCAATACTACTCGAGTATACCAAGCAAGATCTCAAAAGATCAAGTTTTATAATTTCTCATGGTTCACCAAACTTCTCGACCAAACCCTTGCCGGCTCGAGTTACGAGTTTAGCCAATAGGTTTGGGCGTCCCCACAAGCACGAGTGGTCGATGAGACAACATTTCAATCGACTTAAAATCAGTCATAGTACTGAGTCAGTATGAGAGGGACGTCCCACCCGAATAGGGTGCGGTACATACTGCCGCTCAGTACTCACGAGTTACAAGCATGTTCGAGTACAAGTGCAAGTCACGTAAATTTATATACAAGTAGTGAGGATTCAAGAAGGAGAAGACAAGGGCGATAAAGTACACCCTCGCCTCGGTAAGTTCACAAATCATAACAATTTCATATAGCACTTGTACAATTATTATTTCAATCATAGCACATGAATCATGCACTTGATACTCACCAAAAGTCAAGGGCAAAACAAGAGCAAAAGCAAGAGATTAGACAAGCTTCTCGACATCTACGTGACCACCTGAGACATGTACAATCACGATTATCTAGGTATTCGACCAAGGCTAATAAGAAAATATCCTCTTACTACCCACACTTAAAAGCCACATGTTCAAGTCGAGTTAAAAAAGACTTTCTCTCCAAATCATTGAAATAACACTCAAGGAGAACTCAAAAGCCGTTTTTGAGTCAAGTCATGACAAGAAATCTTGATTCCAAAAGAGGAGTACCATAATTAATATTGGCACAAAAATCGAGGAAAGGAGAATGGCTTTCATATCTTAAAACTTCTAATCCCATGCCCAAATTTTAGAATATAAAGGAGGGTTCACGTTTTCTAAATTTATGGAGTTAAAATCCATCAAAATGCTACTTATTTTCATAGTAAATATTGAAGTTAAAAGTTCCAAGTTTCTAATGTAAAACTAGGGTAGTTCCTTAAGAATTACTCTAGCTAAACGCTCCAATTTATGATTCATTTTCATGCAAACCAAGGGCATAAGACTAGGGGGTGAAATCCATTTCTCAAGTATGAAAGAGGCGCAAATAACCAAGAAAGTTAGGTTTAAAACCTAGAAGATGCTTACAAGTCACTTTGAAGTTTTGTCACTTTACAAAGAAAAATTCAATTTTGGCAACCTTCTTTGAGAAATTATAACTTGAGTTTCATAAGTTCAAAATTTACAAATCTTATACCGTTGGAAAGATTCAATGAGATAAAACTCTCTAGAAGACACTTTTCCTAGATTCAAATTAGAAATCAATCAAATCTTAGCTCCAAATCACTGCTTCAGTAAGAACAGTGCAAAACAGTCTTGAATTTCAGTGAAATTTGAAAATTTGGTAAAATTCATAGGAATCGAACTAGCCCTTGAAATTTTTACCACTGAAATAATTCTAAGTCTAGTTTCAAATGAAATAAACAGAACTCAATTTGGATTTTTCTACACCAAGATACAATAGTTTTATGGAAGCTGGTTTTTGAGACCTAGTTCACGAAATTCCAACTTTAGAACGCCCGACACAGTTTGTAAATCAGGTCATAACTAAGACTAAACAAGTCCAAAATTAGCATGGTTTATGGCGTTGAAAACTAGGTTCAAAATTCTAAAAATCACTAGAAGAAACTCTCTTCAAATTCATTTTGTAAGATGAGTGAAAACGAGCTACAAACTATAGCTGTGCTTGTTTCTTGGTTAAAACAGTGAGAAAAAACAGCCAAATTTTTCGATTCACTGCAACTCATAGAAAATGAACTAGCAGGTGCATTTTATACCTTAGAAAGCCCTCGGAGTCTAGTTTCATATTCCACAAACGGCACTTGATTTCAACTCCTATACGAAACATTTTGGGGTGTTGAGTGCGGACTGGTCAGCTATACTAATCAGAAATTTTCAGGTTTGTTTTCCTCCCTTTAACCTAACTTTAACTCATCCAAATGAAATGCTTTTTAGGAGATAATTTATACACACATAACCCAACATGTAGCAAGTATTTTGGCATCAATATAACCGCAAAATTCGAAATCAAAACAAGGAAAATGAACCAGCAAAAATCGGACAGCATGGCTTGTGAGAATCCGAAAATTATATTTATATTTTATATTTCTTAGAATTTATATATATATATTGTATTCTAATCTAATTGCCTTGAATCTTTGGTTAATCTAACGGTTGAATCTTGATTTTTCTTATATTGCCTCATTCAATTTGTTGCATGTTGGTTTTCTTGGGGTGATAAACCAATTAGTCCAACTAGGAAGGTAGGCGCGATAAATTTTGTGAATTAGAGGGAAATTTGTACAAAAGGGTTATTGTGCTACAAGGTATTAAGAGTTAATGAGATGAGAGATAGATGTTAAGGTGAATTATTGATAAGGGGATAAACTTAATTTGTAATTGTGCCTCAATTTGGACTAATTTATGAACTGAATCTCCTTGAGGTGTTTTTCAAAGATTGTTAGTATTTCAAGTCCAGTTTTAAATGAGCCAAGTTGTATAAGTTTTTGACAGTTATAACTCAAGTTATGATTTTCCCAAAGAAATAATGCTTGCGGGAATTTCAGCCTTGATTGCTAAATTTTCAAGATGATTTTAAGCTCAATTTGCTCAAAATACCATATAAGACTTTAAACTACAAGTTTGTGTTGGAAATGAACCAAAACCATGGACCTTATGTGGTTTAAACTCTATTTATTTCACTGTTTTCATAGCTGGAATTCTACTCAAGGTTGACCGAAAGAGATAGTGATTTTGTTTAGCTTTACAATTGGCTTTGTGTGGTGAAATCATCTTGTTAATGTCTTAAACATATGATTAGACATTAATTTTGGTATGAGTAGTGAATTGAAGTAGAAAATGAAAGGTTGAGAGGTGAAAACTTCAGTTTTACATGTTTCATGTCCCAAGCGATAAATTTCCAGTTTTAGTTGAGGAAAATGAGTGTTAATATGTTAATATCATGTTTAATCTAAATGTTAGCCATGTCATGCAATTTTTCTAGCTTGTACATGTTCTATTAGTTTGCTTATGGAAATTTCAGCTTGTAGAGTTGAACTTTTGCTTGATGGCCAGCCTTGGTATGGAGACATGTGAGTTGAATACTTGTCTATTTTTGATGGCTTTATGGTCTAAAACTAGTAGCCTGTATAGCCTATCATTTGTGGTCTTGATTTGGATGGTTTGGCCATGAAATTTTGTATTGAATTTGGAGAGGAAATATAGGATAAAATAGGGGTTATGCTGTTCAAATTTTGGGGCAGCTTACTACCTTGATTTTGGACTGATTTGGTGATGTACTTGCCTAATATACTTTGTGAACCTTTAAGCTTTGCTTATGTATTACATTTTGGTTGAAATGGAAGGGTTTCATTGGGATTTTCTTCCAAATTGCTGGCTAAAATTGTGCTTGTTTGTCGATAGAGAGTGCAGCCTATTACATTGTTGTTTTTCTAACCTTTTAGTAATTGGTTTTGGCCAAAACTTGTTCCAAACTTTGGAGAAGCATTTTGTGCGTGAATTTGAGTGAAAACTATGAAGATTGGGAGGTGAAAACCTCATGATTGTACTTGTTTCATGGCTGCGAAAAAATTCTGATTTGGAGGGCAATTTTGCACCTTGCTACCTTTTAGCCTCAACATCTTTAGTTTGAAAGTCTTTTGGACACAACCTTGCTGACTTGACTTGAGAAAACCTTGTTTCTTTCATTGGTTCGCCGCTGGAAAATTTCCCGCCATGAAGCGAATAAGGAACTTGTTGGTTATTCATGTTTCTTGAGTCCAAAATGCTCTCATACGCTTCAAAACCCTACTTAAGTTTTTGCCCTAGAATATATTTTTTTCCTTGATTTGCATTCTAAATATGGCTGTGTATGTTGGGTTTTGAAAAAAAAAATTAACTTGGAGAGGTATACGACTCATAGTCGAGTCTAAATTATGAATTCTGTTCACTTGGTTATTCTTAGGGCTTGTCTGATCAAGGGGGCAATCCAGGAGGAAACTTTTGACGCTATGTTTGCTTGAACTAGTGAGTGTTCCAACTGCAAGTTCCATGCTACTTGTTGCGCAAATATGACCTGTATATGACTTGTTACTTGAATTGACTTGTTATTACATAGGTGAGTGTGTACTTTATCACACTCGACCTTAACTTGACTGAATTCCTGTTTTACTACTATAAGTGAATTGTTTACAAGTGAACTGAGATTCATGCGCATGATTTGAAAGTAACGGCCTGGATCCTAAACCCCATAGTCTAGTTAATCGAGTCGAGCTGGTAAGGGCCTGGTCGATTAGATAACGAACCCTGGGTCCACTGTTTTGTCGAGTGAAATGTTATCTCCTCGACTAATTGGTATACTCGAGTATTACCACCACTATTTATGTTTGGAGTTCAGGCCCGGTAGGGGGTTGATTGGTGGATGGAGGTTGGAGTTAAGTGATGATCTACTGGACTTGTTATGATTCCATGGTTGACGGAGTGTCAACAGATTCTGAACAAGTTGTCACGGAACCTGTTCCCGAGAACAAACTGTATCCTTTTATATGCATGTGTTATCGGCTGTACATGGTTAAATGAGTTGTCTGGATGTTATGTTCTTTATGGAAAATGTGATCATGCTATCATGTGAATGCTAAAATGCCTAATTGCTTGTTGTTCTCTTGGAACCTCACTGAGCTTTTAGCTCATCCCTTCATTTGTTTTCCTTAACAAGGTACGGGAATGACAAGGAATAAGCAAAAATTACAAACCCTAGCTGAAAATTATAAGTTAATAAGCAAAACCAAGAAATTTTCCATACAATCTGTGACAGCCCCACCTTCCCCTAAGGCGTACCAAAGATGTTAGCAGACTGCCTGCCCAACTCTCGTCAGGACTACTAAAACAGTTATACACAACTCAACACGTGCCAGAATACAGTAGCGCGCGTAAAAAAAACAAAAAAAAATCACGAAACAAAAATGAAAATCAAAACGGAAAGTGAATACTGCCTGCCACGTCAGAATCCGACCGGGACACAATCGAATACAAGTAACTTTATATAATCCTTGAAATGGACATATACAAACCAAATATAACACATGAACATGAGTACACGCTTTTATAAACCACATTCGTATTTTTACAAATCAAAAGGGAACATTAGAATCCAAGTACAATTAGGGTTTCCAACCATTGAGGAGCTATACAAAATATCTAAACTAGCTCAACTCATGCTTCAAAATTACAGTTCCAAAAAGTGGTTCCCTGTAAGGAAAACAAGAATAATGGAACGGGGTGAGCTAGAAGCTCAATGAGGTACCAAAAGTATAACAGTGGAAATCATGAGAAAACACTTTTAGGGCACATATACACATCAAGTAAGAGAATTAAACGAACACCACAATTTAAAGGATACAAGTGGCCCTCAGGAGCCAAATCCCCGTTGCAATACTTGATCCAACCTCGTTGACTCTCCGTTAACGTTTAATAACACACTCATGTCCGTAGACCCCTCTTATGCCAAAATCCCGTTCACCAAACATACCCCTTACCGGGCCCGAACGCCGAACAGGAACAGTAATGGTAATACTCGAGTATACCGGAATCAAGAGTCTCAATACCCAAAGATTCCCCAGGAACAGGTACCCATGGATTGTCAATTATCTCGACCAAGCCCTTGCTGGCTCGATTTAATTAACTCCCCATGAGGTTGAGCTCAAGTTTAACAGGAAGATCGTTGGACACACTTCCAAACGATCTTGAAGACACCAAATTTTTACTCGTTTTTGTTTTAATTATCTCAAAATTTTATCTTAGACATTTTTTTAAGCATTTTGGACATCAAATCTTTTAATTTTATTCATTTTTGCTTATTTGTCTGTTAATTTAAAGATTTTTTGAAAAAAAGAGAATTGCTCACAAAAAAACATTCTTTAAATTTTTAGATTCAAATTAGGAAGGCTTGTTGTTTATTTTGTTTTAAAAAAAAAAAAAGGGGGAACCCGAGAGCGGGTTTTAGGCAGTTTAACAGATTCTGAAAAAAAAAAAAGAAAAAAAAGAAAAGACGCAGAAACAGCGGCACGCAAAAAAACAAAATTGCAGCAGCTTCCGGGGGGATATTCTAGCAAAATCATCAGACGGCTCTAAAAAGCAGGAGAAAATGCATCTTCATCTGATACCCTTGCTGTGAGGGTTTTGAAGCTGTGGTTGGGTATAAAAGAAAGAGAAACGCAGCTTTGAGAAAGGGGGATTTTTATGGGACGGCTAGAGAAAAGGCTACAGAGAGAGAGGAAAGACGGCAAGAAAGAAGAGAGAGCAAGGAGAAAAGGAGCAGGGAGGAGGGAGATTTTCGTAAGAAAGGCTGGAGGATCGAAGCTGAAAGTCAAGGAGAAGAGGATCCGTAGCTCATTTCCTATCAAAGTTCCGGTTCTTGTAGCAGCCCAACAGGTAGTCCTCAACTTCTTCCCGTATGAAACCCTTGAATGTGGCCAGGAGTTGCGAAAGACCGTTTGCCTGCGAGATTACCCTTTTTACTGCATGTTACTTGTCCTTTACAGTCTAAAGCCGCTCTCTTTTGTTGTGTGTTTGGGGTTTTACCTTTTCCGTTGGGGGGGAGGTATTGCTTTCGTTTCCATGATGACCGAGGTTTCTCTGCTGATGGTGTCGCTTAGTTCTCTCTTGCCCTGCTTAGGATTGAAGGAACTGATCAATGTTTTATTTCGTTTATGAGGAGAATAATGTTGTACGGGCCTGTTTTCGAATGATGTTTTCATGATAAGGCTATGGTGATTCACATAGGAATCTATCCTGCTCTGTTGACTTTTTATGCTTAAGGAAAACCCAGAAAATGCAGAAAAACTCTTGCCGAAGTTTGCGTATTTGTTTCTAAATTTTGTGATTAAACCCAGAGGTCTTACGTTTGCAAAGTTTGAAGATTGTTTGAGGATTTTGTTGGCTGAATTTAAATGATGTTTGACTGTTTTTGCGCATGAAAGGAAATCTGCTGCAACAAGGTCGAAGCTTTCAGCTTGTTGCAGCAGTGTTAGTGAAGCTCAATTTCGGGATGATTAAGGTCTTGGTTTGGCCTGAATTTGTTGCTTAGGTCTGTTTTGCTATCGGATGGTGAGCTATTACATATGTTTACTACCATTTTAAAAGCAAGAAATGCATGACATAACAGTTGGCCGCACCTTTGTTTTGCTATTATGAAAATTCTGGCTGCACTTTGTCTCCTGCTTTTGCTGTTATTTCTTGTATTCTTGACAGCCACCAATCTAGTTTTTCTGCCTTAGTCTTGTAATAAAAGTGTGGTATTTGGTTGGGTTGATGATTGGGAGTGGTGTCTTGTGTTTGTTGGTATTCATTGGTGATGCATCTGGTTTGTGAGTGCCGCATGGTGTAGTGAAAATCAGCAAAGAGAAAGCTACCACAGCTTCATGATCATACCCTGAGTTTCCTTCGCATGTTTAGATGTTTAATAGGTTCTTGTTTAGATTGAAGTTTGATGTTGGGTTTGCATGTTTGGGGGCTGAAATACCTGAATTAGGATCAAATGCTTGCTGGAAAATGAATGATTCAGGTTGTCAAACCAGTGTTGCACGCATGTTTTCCAGAATTTTTGCATGATATTTTGCTGAGTTTTGTTTGTTTGGATTGGGGTAGTTTAATTCACTCTCTTGATGTTAGTTGCTGGGCAGTTCATGCTAGAGGGATACGTAGGAAATTTTGTTGTTTGATTCAAGTTGGGTTTGACTGAAATAACTAACTTGCGGTTTGGACATGTAATTTGATAAGCTATTATAGTGAGCAAAGAAAAGTTACAGAAGGTTATGTAAATGTTTGCATGCTCTTTTGTCCGACTTTTTGCGTTTGAATCTGAAGTTTATATTGCAAAGTGAGAGGATTAGAAGGAGGTCTTGTTGTGTTAAGTTTGAATCTTGTTAGAAAGCTACGGAAAGTTTGCAAATCTGAATTGCAGCAGAGACGTTTAGCTGGAAATTGCAGAAGCATTCTCTTCGTTTGTCTTGCATGAACTTGCATGAAAAACTTTTGAAAATTGCACTTTGGCCCCCCAGGTCAACCCTTGTTCCACTATGACCCAACCAATTGAATGATTTCCTCAATTTGGTCCTTGGCAGCTCTAATTTTACAACTTTTTATTGCTTGTTTGCTTCAATTAACTACCATGTTTTGTTTAATTGCACTTAATTCGTGATTTTAAGAGCTTTATCACCAAGTGAGCTTGTGTTTTGCATATTTTCTTTAATGTTCTTAATTAAATTGGTACCCTGACCATTTTATTGTTTTGAAAGGTAAATTAGTAATTTCACTTCGTTAGGGCATCAACTCAAGGGAGGTATACTTCTTTAATCTTTTTTGTCTCTCCCCTATGTGATCCAACGTGCTAAGTGAGAATTGCATGTCTACTTTGCTTTCCTTGCTTTTCCTTAATTCCTTTCATTTATTTCATTTACTTTTGTTTTTATTAAGTTATTCTTTTATGGGGTATGTGTACACCTCTTGGCTTGTAATAGATAGGGCTTGGAGAGCATTTTTATTCACTTTTCCCCTTCCCCATTTGTTTTAGTTAGCCAATGTAATAGGTTCATTAGCTTGATTGCTTGCTTTTGTTGCTACGTGTTAATTTGCTTTATTAGGCTCTTGCATTTAGTCGAGCATGCTAAGTGTTATGTGCTATGTGTTTATAGGTGATTGGCATGTCTACTTGCTTTCTATAGTCATAGATGAATGTGATGGATGAATGCGTCACCGTGGCTAGTCCAACGCTGGCCATGGTCTTTCCCCTCGAGCTCTCGCAAGTCCAATGCTTGTGAGAGAATTTTAGAAAAGGGCTAGTCCAATGCTAGACCCCAATAGGTTGTCCCCTCTCGTTAGTACATACTTGCATGTTTCACTACATTTCATACATTTTTCTTAGTTTTCTAGCATTTGGCATGATCCTCCAATCCTTTCCCCTTCATTTTAGGTTTTTGCATCCTCATGCTAGTTATAGGGTACATTTGCTTGAGAGTCCCCTTTAGGTAAGGGAAACGAGCGAGTGTGGCTACAAAATAGCCTTAGCACGCTAGTTCTTCCTTCTAATCAAAGGGAAAATTAAAATCATGAAGATAGAAGTCATTCCCGTACCCGACTTGATGCATTCCTCTAGGATCATGCACCTCCATTTTACCATATCATTTTTTCATCTACATTTTCTCACTACTTATATTTTTTACTCCACATGCCATGTTCACACACTTTCTCTTCTTTCCCTATCACTTATTTATTTTCTACCTCACAAATTGCACCCAATTGCACTTACATGCACTTACTACTATTATACCATATTTTCATCCACTTGCACACAAACACCTTTATTTTCTCAATTGGCACACATGCACTTTTCTTACATTTGCACACATGCACTTTTCTTACATTTGCACACATGCATATTTTCTTACATTTGCACACATGCACTTTTCTCACATTTGCACACTTGCACTTACATTTGTGTTTTTATTTTCTTTTGCATTCCTCTTACATTTTCACACTTGCACTCATATTTGGGTCTTCATTTGCATTACCCGTGACCTCTATGAGAGTTTTCCTTATTGGCCATCACAACTCATGTGATTGGGACCAAAAAGCCTCATAAGAGACATTTTAGATTTAGGATTGCATTTTTTTCATATCCATTAGTCACATCCAACATGCAACACATATTTTGGGTAGAAGAATTAGGAAAAGTGGGGCTAAGTCACGCAACTAGCTTTGGCTAGGGTAAGGGAGTGCCTTAGGCTTTGCCTTTGCCTTCTCCCTTATCAAATGTGACCCCCGATCCCTTTCTTTGGTTACGTAGACCTAAAAGTTCTTTAAAAAGGGTTTGTTTGCTTTTCTTTTCAAAAATCACTTTTTCTTGGGTGACTTGGTACACCCTAACTCTATATCAAGTGGCGACTCCATTTTCCATTCAAAAACCCTTTTTGAACTATTGTTTGGCCAAACCGTCGCATTTCACAATCCCACGGCCTTTTATTTTCATTTTTCACACACGTTCACATACATATCCCACACACTACTTTCACACACCCAAAAAGTGGTGCGCGACAGATCTCATAACAAGCGCAAGTAACAAGTTCAAGTACATAACAAGTACAAGTAATAGATTCCAGTTCATTCAGCATAGGCAAGAGAACGAGTGTGATAAAGTACACCCTCGTCTCATTCAGAATAACAGAGTTCATAGTTATCCATGTCACACATTTCAAGTATAGATGAACCAATTAAACAACAATTCAGGGGAGTGGTACACTCACCAGTTAAAGCAAAGTTCAACCAAGGTAGGGCTCTAATCACCAAGAAACCCTAGAATAGCCAAGGTAAACAATTATGGTTCCCATAGCCACAATTCCAGTAAATAAAATGCACAAATGAGGCTCGACTACAAGTCGTAGGTCTCGCCAACTAATTACTCATGCAAGTGTGCAAAACATGATTTCAGGAACAAAAAGGTAATATGAAAACTTAGGGCTCGAACAACCCCAAAAACCTATCTTATATATATCCCAAATCAAACCAAACTCAAAGGAATCCAACAATCCAAAATTTAGACAGCATATCCCCTACATTTCCTTAGTTTTCCATCCTACAAGCAACACCAATTCATCTCAAACCAACCACATACACATTACAGACTATAGAATACACCTTTCGGCACAATAAGCACAACTGAAGCTACACTTATCGGATTGAAACGAATCTTACGGCGTTTCGAAGACAAAACATAAACCTACATTTCTTATGAAGACCTCCAAAGCCAAATCATGCATTTTCATGGTCAAAAATGGAAATCTCCACGAAAACAGAAATCTGTCCGCGAAACAGGGTTCATGGGCAGTCAAGGGTATTTCGGTCATTTCATAGGCTACAGTGCTCTGATTGAGTTGAAAGTTTGTAGACAGCTAGTAACATCATTGTCTACAACTTTCATGTTTTAACCTAAGCCTGATTTGGCCTCTAACATGCTCAAATAAAATCGGACAGAACAGGAAAAATTGGAACCCTAAAGCTGAAATTTCCGCACAAAACTGAAATTTTCCGCAAATAACCGTAATTAACGCACAAGAGGTCTATTTAACACCATTTAGAGCCATAAATTCAAGCCAACCATATCCATCATAGGAAAACAGAAAAATTCTCACAAAAATCAGAAATTTAGCTAACTTCACTCTAATCAATAAAATCTTCCATAAAATCACATAACTAGCCACCACAAGTCATGAATTAGCCATTATTGGAAACAAACAATGAATCTTTACACATCATACCTTGATACCTCCTAAAAGGTAGTAGCTTAGGTCTCTTTCTTCCAAAACAACTCCACTAACTACCTCACTACTACTTAGCTAGGGGTTTTTATAGAGTAATTTCAAGTTGTAACGGTTAAGTTGTGAGATTGAGCAAGATTGAGAAGAAGAAAGTTGGAGATTTTTCTTTCTTTTGCTCTCTAAGAGAGTCGGCCAAGAGAGAGATGTATGATGATGAATTTTGGGTCAATTTCTTGGTTATTTAGTAAAGTTGGTAAAATGGTCAAAGTCCAACTTTTAATCACAAAGTGACACTTGTCACCTTTTTGGTTTATAGCTATCCCTTTGTCTCTCTAATCCTAATCCATCTAGGTAACCTCTAATTATCTCTCAACACCTAGTAAATTACTCCCAGTATACAAACACTTAACCTAATTGGCCGAAATTTCTCTCACTTAATGCACTAGCGGGTCCCACGTCCAATATACACTTCAAATATCGCATGAACTAACTTATACTAGAAAAATAAGTTAAAAACTGTATTTACTTATAAAAATATCTGTAAAGTTAACATAATAACAAAAATATAGAAAACGGGTACAAAGAAAGAAAATAAGGCCTAGAAATTCAGAAAATTTTCGGGTTCTCACACAATCCACCACAATCAAGCCATGCTTTGCTTAAATTGCAAAATAAGAATGAAACAAGGGAGGTTTCTAGCATAATACCTCAAAATCCCCAAAATAACTTGTGATACAAGAACTTTCTTCCTCCCAAAAGTTCCACCAAGCTCATCTCCAAGCTTTCCCAAAGATTGATCGGAGTAGAATCAAGTTTTACGGTAATTTTCTCAAGAATCAAGCAAGCTCTCAAGTTGGAAAAATGAAAAATTTTCTCTCTTCTCCTCTCCCTAGTGTTCGGCCAGAAAGATGCAGAAATGAAGGAGAATTGAAGTTGGTTTGGTGATAAAAATGAAGAAAATTGGTTGGTCAAACAACCATTGGATAGTTGCCACTTGTCACTCCAAGATGAAATCTCAAAATTTGCTTTTCTCTCTCTTATTTTGGTCAATAATTTTGGCTAGTTTAAGGAGATATTTAGGGCTGATTTTACTCAATTAATAACAAGGAGATTAAGATAATAAAGTAGTGTTCAAGTGGTGCACTCATTCGGTAGCAAACGGTGCACGTCGGTTCACACCGTTTTTTCTTAATTCGCACGTACTAGGGTTTTCACTTACAATTCACTAACTTATTATTATTACTTCTAATCATACACTTTTTCTTATTTAAAACTCACTCTTAATCACCAAATTTAGTATACACTCCGTACCGAATAATCACACTATTGAAAGACGTAAAAACCCTAGTTTACCCTAACGACGAAAGTAAAGGGAAAACTCTTAATTCTATTATTTATTCCAACCATTGGGGAGGTAAATGAGTAGTATAGCTATTATAAAGTAATTTAATCAAAATAAAAGGGTAGTTTAGTCAAATTTTGTATTTAGTAGAAGTAAGAAAATCTTGGTCAAAGTCCACCATCCATTGGTTTCGCGACAAATAGCGCACTAGGGTTTATTCTCATCCTTTTGGATACCAATGGTTAATTTACCTAGCCAACCTCTACTTGTCATCTAGCATCTTGTAATATAATATCCCTTAACACAGAACTCCAGCTAGTCAAAAATTATCGCACGTACCGCACTAGCGGGTCCCACGTCTAATATATACTACTAATGTCACACGAACTAACTTATATCGGAAAAATGTCTTAACAACTTAAGTCCCTTATAAAAATCTCTCAAAATTTAATATAATAATGAAAGGTATAGAAATTGTATGCAAAGAAATAAAATAATGGTTAGAAAATAAAGAAATTTTCGGGTTCTCACACCTACAACTTAACGAATTCTTTTGCTAGCATGCGTTGGATGGGATTAGGGTTTTATGCAACTATTAGACCAATTACATGGTGTAATTGATAGTCAGAATGCATTTAATTTAAATTTGGATGGATGAGATTGATTGTATGACACGACTATCAATTTGTGATAAAACTTATTATGTTCTTTTTTTCCTTTTTGAAATGGATGGAATCGATTGTATGACAAACTATCTAACAATAGTTGCATGTTTATCTTAGTGTCTATGTTTATTGTATTAACATCTATATATGTTTTAGTGTATCCATTGTATAGTGCAATTGAAAGTAGTAACTACAGAAGACATTAATCACACGAATACCTCGTTAGAAATTGAAGGGTCAAGGTTTGGTTAAAAAATCTCCAGGAGTGCCTTGAGGATGAAGGAGACTTCACAATGGATAAAGCCTATCTGGAAAAGATTAGTTACCAATATTGCAATGACAAATAATATTGTCGCGCCCCATTTTTTGATAAATAAATAAATGGTTTGAAAAAATGTATTTTTTGATTCAATTTGTGGTTGGAAAATGAATTTTGATTTAAAAGAAAAGTGGGCCTCAATGGGGTTTTGAGAATGCGACGATTTGACCCAAAATTATAGTTTAAAAAGGGTTTTTTGAAATAAAAATCGGAGTCGCCACTTGGTAATGAGTTAAGGTATACCAAGTCACCTAAAAATGAATTTTTAAAGAAAAATAGGAAAAAGTAGTGAGAAACTCCTTTTAAACGACTCCTAGTCCACGTAAACCAAAGAAAAAGGTTCGGGAGTCACATTTGACGAAGGGGAAGGCAAGGATAAAAATCCAAGGCACCCCTTCGACCTAGCCAAGGCTAGTTGCATGATTTAATCAAAGATTTTCTTGTTTTAACCAAAGAATTTATTACATTTGGATGCACTACATGAATGCAAACCCTAGACCTAGGGATATTGGGGGAAATTTTTCTTCAAAGGTTGAGGGGTGCCAATCACATTAATTGTGAAGCCCAATAACGATCTTTTGAAGAAGTCACGAATAATGCGAGTGGGATGCAAATGAATGGAGTGCATGTATGCAATGTGAGGACATGAGTTTGAAAAAAGTAATAAAAAACAATAAATATGTAAATGAAAATGTGCACGTGAGTGGGCAAGGTACGGTATGTGAAATGATAATATGAAGTGCATGTGTGCAAGTGATGATAAAAGTGTTCGTGTGCAAGTGAAGAAACATAAAGGTGCACGTGTGCAAAATGGGAGGAAAAAATGAAAGTGTGATGAGGGTAGAAAATGGTAGAGTGGATTTAAAAATGCATGAGCCTAGGGAATTCATGCATATTGGGTACGGGGACTCTTAACTTTGTGACTTGATTTTTCCTTTGATAGAGGGAATATAAGCGTGCTAAGGCTTAGAAAAAGCCACACTCGTCTATATCCCATATTTAAGGGGACTCTTCAGGCAAATGTACCCTAACTAGCATGAGATGCAAGACCTAAAGTGAGGGGAAAGGGGAATCGAGGAGCATGCCAGATGATAAAACTAAGGAAAATTGCATGATATGTAGTGAATAGGCAAATAATGCATTAATGAAAAACAAAGGAAAAATCCTATTGGGTCTAGCGTTGGACTAGCCCTTTCTATGAATTCCTACTAGCATTAGACTAGTGGAAACGATAAAAGAAGCCACAACTAGCGTTGGACTAGTGTGGTGACGTACATTCATCCATTCCATTCATCCACACTATAAAAAGCGAGTAAACATGCAAATCACTTATAAACACATAGCACATAACACTTAGCATGCTCGACTAGATGCAAGAGCCTAATAAAGCACTTAAACATGTAGCAACAAAAGCAAGCAACCAAGGGGAAGGGGAAATGGACCAGATGCTCTCCGAGCCCTATCTATTACAAGCCAAGAGGTGTACACATACCCCATAATGAATAACTTAAATAAAAAGCAAAAGTGAATGAAATAAATGAAAGGAATTAAAGAAAGGCAACAAAAGGGGAAGGGGAAATGGACCAAATTGCTCGCCAAGCCCTATCTATTACAAGCCAAGAGGTGTACACATACCCCATAATGAATAAATTAATAAAAGCGAAAGTAAATGAAATATATGAAAGGAATTAAAGAAAAGCAAGGAAAGCGAAGTAGACATGCATATTCACATAACACGTAGGAGCACATAGAGTCAAATGAAGTGCAAATAAAGGGGTAGAGTGTACCTCCCTTGAAATTGGGCCCCAATGAAGTGAAATCACTTATTTATCTTCCAAAATGAAAGAAATGGTCAAGGTACCAATTTATTTGGGAAATTTAAAGAAAATAGGCAAACACAAGCTCATTGGTCATAAAGCCCCTAAAGTCATGAATTAAATGCAATTGAAACAACACATAGTAATTACTTAAAGCAAACAAGCAATGAAGTTGTAGAATTAAAATTGTCAAGGACCAAATTGAGGAAATTATTCAATTGTTGGGTCATAGTGAAACAAAGGAGGACTTGGAGGATCAAAGTGCAATACTCAAAATTTTTCCATGCATGCATACGTAGGAAACACAATTTTCTGCAATGAACATCTTTTGAAATTAGAACAACTGCTGGCTGCATTTCCATCTCCTAAACAAATTCTAAGCAGCTTTGACTAACCCTTTCATCTATCCCAACTTTGGATAAGCAACTAAACAAACCAGCTCCACCTCTAACAAGCAAAAAGAAATTGAAAAGAAATTATGCAAATACTTATGAAGCCTTTATGCAAGAAGGAAGAAGATTGCTGCAATCAAAACAAAGTTGCTGCAATTTACGTTTCCAAATGCAGCTTTCTTAATCACAACTGAGATTATACATTTCAAAAAAACAAACCTACAACTTTAAGCTAAGCAAAACACATAACCACCACTATAAAAACAAGCAAAAGACTTAGGACAAGATCATGCAAAAATTCTGGAAAATATACAAGGGTGGTTCAGCAATTGGTTGTTCATTTTGCAGCAAAGCATCGGAACATGATTCAAAGGTTTTAAGAACCCAAACATGCCAACTTAAAACAATCCTCACCCAGCCAATTCTTCTTTCCACATAAGATCAGACATCAAGTTGGATGGCCGAAATTTGGTGAACAATTTGCAGGAAAGAAAACAGCAAAGGGTAAGACCGGATGCAGCAGCCTTTACTTCTCTTATCTTAGTTCAAATGTGTTGGCATGCATATCTGGGAACATGAATTTTATGCAAAAGGAATCGGCAGCCAGCTTGCGGTATGATAAAGACTTAGATAAAACAGACCCAAAAGAAGAAACCCAACCAAAACAAAATTTTAGCCATTCCAGAAAAATCAGTCAACACATATCAGCGCAACAAGCTGAACATTTCTGAACTTGCTGCAGCAAATTTATACGCAAACAACCTCAGTAGAAACCATCCAAACTCAGGCAACAAGACCCTCAAACATTCTTCCAATTTTGCCAATGTGAAACTTTGGGATCTCAGCATGAAAAAACAGAACAGAGGACACGCATAACCTGGGAATCTTCTGCAGCCATTTCAACCAAAACTAAATCTACTCGTGCGAAGAAAGAGAGAAAGCTCAGACAAGCTTCACAATAGACAAATCCCACCGTAATGATCTCAGCCCATTTAAAATCACACAACCCTCATAACATTGTCTAATTCCCGAAGGTCTAACCATGGTGCCAATCACAGAAATGCAGAAAAGAAAGAAACTTGTGGTAAACAAAAGCTAGGTTCATCAAAAGTTGCTGCCTTTTAGCCAGATCATGCAATCATTGAACATCTACTTGCCCTAAAGCTTTAGAAAGCTTCAGTAACTACAGAAAAAGATGAACTAACAGATGCAAGACAGATGTGATGAACTCAAACCTTCATGAAGCTAAACTGGATTTACCTCAGGATTATCGCACTGTCCCTGGAATCGAGAGCCCACTAGATGCCCTTTGCGCTGATGAAGTGGCCTCTTCTGTCCTTGGTTCCTTCTCGCTTGATTTCTTTTTCACGTGGCTTCACTTTCCCTGACTTCCTGGTTCTCTCGGTCTCTCCTTCTTGCTCTCGGCTCACACCAAAACCTCTCTCCTTCAAAGATTCTAGCCGTCCCTTTCAATCTCTCTATCCCCTGCCCTTTGTCAAAACCCCAGCTCTCCCTCTTGTTTTCTTTTCCTTTGCTGTTATTTCACTCCCCCCCGACCCTCTTCTTTCTTGCTTCTCAGTCTTTTCTTCCTCCAGCAGCCGTCATCTCTTAATCCTCTCTCCCCTTCTCCCAGAAACTCTCTCCGCCTTTTTTTCTTTTTTGCGGCTACTCCTTCCTTTGCCTTTTATATCCAGCTCTCAACCTTCTAAACCCTCACCCCAATGGTGAGGATGAAAGGCCTGCTTGGTCTCAAAATCCAGCCCTCCAAAGTAGCTTCGTGGCTGTCCTTTGCACGCTGCAAAAAAATTGCAGCGTGCATGCCGCACCATTTTTTTTTTTTTTTTTTTTTTTGAGAAATTTTATGCTGAAACTTAAAAGTAAAAATAAAAACTAAAAAACTAACACTAATAAGTGAATAAAACTAAAACGACAAATAAAAAACTAAATGCTAAAAATTGGTGACTACAGTTTGCCCCTCTTTGTCTGAGTTTTGAAAAAACTTGAGACAAAGAAGTAGACACCAAATACTTACCTGTGTTATTCGGCTGCAAAAATGATCTGACCCAAACATGAAATTAACACGGGACTGACCCGAACAGAAACGTAAACGGGATAGACCCAGACAGAAATGTAAATGGGATAGACCCAGACGAGAATTTTAAAACAAGACTGACTGGAATAAGAAGTTTAAAAGGGGACTGACCCTAACGAGAAAATTTAAATCATGGGACTGACCCGAACAAAATTTAATATCATGGGACTGGCCCGAACAAGCTTTTAATCATGGGACTGACCCGAATAAGCTTTAAAATCATGGGACTGACCCGAACAAGCTTATAAAATCATGGGACGACCCGAAAAGCTTTAAAATCCTGGGACTGACCCGGACAAGCTTTTAATCATGGGACTGACGCCGTAATAAGCTTTAAAATCATGGGACTGCCCGACAAGCCTGTTTAAATCATGGGACTGACCGAAATAAACTAAAATCATGGGACTGACCCGAATAAGCTTTAAAATCATGGGACTGACCCGAACAAGCTTTAAAATCCTGGGACTGACCCGAACAAGCTTTAAAATCATGGGACTGACCCGAATAAACTTAAAATCATGGGACTGACCCGAATATGAATTTAAATGGGACTGACCCGAACATGAATTTAAACGGGACTGACCCGAACAGGAATTTAAATCATGGGACTGGCCCGAATAAGATGAAAATCATGGTGCACACTAGTGGGACTGACCCACGGCTAATGGCAATGACAAATGAAAGACACACTAGTGGGACAAACCCAACGGCTAGCGGCGAATGCAAATGAAAGGCACACTAGTGGGGACAGACCCACGGCTAATGGCAATGACAAATGAAAGACACACTAGTGGGACAAACCCAACGGCTAGCGGCGAATGCAAATGAAAGGCACACTAGTGGGACAAACCCAACGGCTAGCGGCGAATGCAATTGAAAGGCACACTAGTGGGACAAACCCAACGGCTAGCGGCGGATGCAATTAAAAGGCACACTAGTGGGACAAACCCAACGGCTAGTGGCAAATGCAAATTGAAAGGCACACTAGTGGGACAAACCAACGGCTAGCGGCGGATGCAATTAAAAGGCACACTAGTGGGACAAACCCAACGGCTAGCGGCAAATGCAAATGAAAGGCACACTAGTGGGACAAACCCAACGGCTAGCGGCGAAAGCAAATGAAAGGCACACTAGTGGGACAAACCCAACGGCTAGCGGCGAATGCAATTAAAAGGCACACTAGTGGGACAAACCCAACGGCTAGCGGCAAATGCAAATGAAAAGGCCACACTAGTGGGGACAAACCCAACGGGCTAGCGGCGGATGGATGGCAATTAAAAAGGCCACCAACTAGTGGGGAACAAAAAACCCCAACGGCTTAGCGCGCAAAGCAAATGAAAAGGCACAACTAGTGGGGGAAACAAACCCAACGGCCTAGCGGCGAATGCAATTAAAAGGCACACTAGTGGGACAAACCCAACGGCTAGCGGCAAAGCAAATGAAAGGCACACTAGTGGGACAAACCCAACGGCTAGCGGCGGATGCAATTAAAGGCACACTAGTGGGACAAACCCAACGGCTAGCGGCAAAGCAAATGAAAGGCACACTAGTGGGACAAACCCAACGGCTAGCGGCATGCAAATGAAAGGCACACTAGTGGGACAAACCCAACGGCTAGCGGCGGATGCAATTAAAGGCACACTAGTGGGACAAACCCAACGGCTAGCGGCGATGCAATGAAAAGGCACACTAGTGGGACAAACCCAACGGCTAGCGGCAATGCAAATGAAAGGCACACTAGTGGGACAAACCCAACGGCTAGCGGCAAAGCAAATGAAAGGCACACTAGTGGGACAAACCCAACGGCTAGCGGCTGAAAGCAAATGAAAGGCACACTAGTGGGACAAACCCAACGGCTAGCGGCAAATGCAAATGAAAGGGGCACACTAGTGGGACAAACCCAACGGCTAGCGGCGAAAGCAATTAAACACACTAGTGGGACAAACCCAACGGCTAGCGGCAAATGCAAATGAAAGGCACACTAGTGGGACAAACCCAACGGCTAGCGGCGATGCAATGAAAGGCACACTAGTGGGACAAACCCAACGGCTAGCGGCGAAAGCAAATGAAAGGCAACTAGTGGGACAAACCCAACGGCTAGCGGCAAATGCAAATGAAAGGCTTACTGGCGGGACAAACCCAGCTCCAGTGGCTGTGAAAATGAAACGCACACTGGCGGACTAACCTCTGCTTCCAATGGCTGTGAATGAAATGCACACTGGCGGGACTAACCTCTGCTCCAGTGGCTATGAAAATGGTATTGACAATCGGACAGTGGGATCAAACCCGAGCCCTGCCGTGATGTACTTGATTTGATTTCTTAATTGATTTTTTTCCTGACTGAGAGAGACTTGTCGAAATAATTTGCCCCCAGTGATGAATTGGTCAGTGGGATTAAACCCAAGCCTGCCAATGGGAAGTTGGCGGCACGAAATCCAGGCCCAACGGATCTTGTGCCCAACGTGATGTTGTGAACAAGAAATTGAATTTGATTTGCCAAGAAACAAGAAATTAAACTTTTATTTTTTTATTTTTGACCTTTCTGATTTTTTCCCTTCCTTTCGGATTTTTCGAGAGAATTTTTTCAACATAATTTGCCCCAGTATCGGGTCCATTTTTCCTCCTTCTTTCTTGCTTCTCTTTGCAGTATCGGCCTTCCGCCTTACTGGAATGCTTTTTTATCATTTTGAATCATGAATACCTGCACAGGGGGGCTTAACAAAGCATGACATGCACTTAAATTCCATGAAAAGAGCTACGTGATTGATTCGAAAAAATGTTATTATTTGATTTTTGGACAAAATCTCAAATGTATTACAAAAAATTTGCCCCAGTGTGGGCTTATTTCATGAAATCTCACAAATAAAATTTTGCCCCAGTGTGGGCTCCCTTGATTGCAAAATTTGTTCAGATGATTTCCCATTTATTTGAACAAAGAAAACGCACTTCTAAAATTTAGAAAAGAATCACATATACAACAATGTGAAGAACTTAACGTCAGTTTGAACTATGCAGAAATTTCATGATGAATTCCTTAGAATAACACCAAATTCAAGAAGATTTCTTCCTCACTTTTAGCATCGGTGCTTAGGATAACAGGTCACCACTTCTGGTTGGCCCATCTTTCAAGACTAATCAATGGGCGTTATTTCTGACTTGGAAATGACTAAAGAAATGGGAGGCCAAGACTTGTCTTATTTTGTGCCCCAAATTGTATGTACCTTTCTATACCACATCTTAGTGAAAGCAAAGAGTTTGTCACCCTTATTTCTTAAGAAAACTTAGTCAACGTATAAGCTTTATAGGCTTGCAACAACATGGGTAGAAGCGATAGCTAAACCTGTGAAAACTGGCTATACTCCTTATGATCACAGATGATTGATGGATTTCTTATGAGCATAATACTCACTTTGGGTTGTCATGAAGGAATAAGTCAACGATGGACTTTGTTAGCTTGTAATGTAGCTTGAAAACGATAGTTAAAGAATAATTTCAAGGACATTGCACCGAAGATCGCATTTTTCCTCAAAATTACCCCTATTTTGAACTCAAAAATCTCAGAATTTGTTCATTTTTTCATCATCACCAGGGACTTTCAGCGTCAAATTTTCCTGCATTTTTCTTGCATTTACTTTTCTTGCTTTGCTTTTGCTTCTTTCCCTTTCCCTCAACTTGGTGGGTTTTCACATGGTGAGAAGCGTCAACCCCATACCCAAGCAATTCAGAAATACAGCTAAAATTTTCCGGCATCAGAAATTTTCTTGATAGGGCCATTGCAAAAATGAAGTCAGGACTTTCGGCTTTTGTAATGGGGTCAGGTGGGGTGCTTAGAAAAGTTAAGGCTTGAAGGCAGATTTCAAAAGTGGTTTGAAGAATCTGAGATCGCATTGTTGCGCCAACCCTTTTTAGGGTTAAATCAAGACTTTGCCCCAGTTTATGCTCAATTGAGGCTTTTTCACTTTCATTTTCTTTCTTCTTTTGACTTTTCGGCCTTTTGCCATTCTTTGAAATTTGCCCCAGTTTATTTTTTGAACTGAGGTTCTCTTTTCTTCTTTTGCTTTTGATTTTGTGCTTTTCACTTTTTCACTTCTTGAAATTTTTTTTCAACTCAAACTTGCCCCAGTGTGGGGTTTGCGATTCTCAGGGGTTGCCAAATGAAGTATTTTATTCTGAAGGCTCAAAAGGGATAACTAGGGATAGAATGCTTGATTGGAAAAGAAGAGGGCCTGACTTGTTATTCCGTTCCTTACAATAACTCTGAAAGGAAACTTTCATTAATGCGAAATTTCTTGGCATGTATCTGACTTAACTGACTGGAAGACCCTTGTTCATCCATATTTGTGAAACATAGGCGATCCACCGGACAAACTCTTTCCTTTTCTTTTTTTCAAAAATTGAACCCAAGTGGAATCAAATTTCCCCAATTGCGGTTCCTTTCCTTTTTCTTTTCCCTTTTTTTCAAAATTCCCCAATCTCCTTCCCCAATGTGGGGTGCGATCATATGTGCACTCGAAAAAACCACCAATTTTTGCTCAAATGAGGATGCAAGGGATAAATGGTGTTTAGGTTGTAGAAACGATGGCCAAAGTATCATTCTTACACCTCATGACAACCAAGTAACGAAATGGTCATTGAGAATCATTCCTTCCTTGATATTTGAAAATTTAATGTAGGGTAGTGATCATTAAGGCTCTTATTTGAAACGAAATTATTCTTTTAAGGCTCAAATGGGAGAGCAAATGATAAAATCTGTATAGGTAGAGAAACGAATGCTCAAGTATCATTCCAAATTTTCAAACAAACAAGAATAATGCACATTTTTGCTTTCACTTAGATGTGAATTGAATCGGATTAGACACCTGAACATTTTCAAGCAAAAGTTGCCCCAATTTATCAATCAATGTGACTGACTTTATTTTGGGATTAAGTGAGGAGAAAGGTATCTCATGGGCCTTCTGAGTGACCTCTTTTAATTTTTGAACACTCTTATTGTGTAGCTCGGATCAGCAATCTAGTGTACACAAGGATTTTAAAAGTACACTTGTGAATTTTCAGGCTAGAGGTTGAAAAAACCTCAATTTGGTCTTATTTCTTAAAATTCATCATGAACTCTCCAATGAGCTAAAGAATAAAGAATGAAATGTAATATACACAAAACAATAATTGTCCAAACTTTATTACTGAAAAATTTGAAACAAAATTTCCCGTTCAATTATGATACAATGAGAAGAGAGAACTTGTAAAGAGCTCCACATATACACTTTTTGTCTCTTTTTTTTTGGAACAAAATGTATTAACAAATCAAATAACAGAATTTTCCTTTGAAAAATTACAAAATCTCTCAGAGGCTTTAGCGTAGAGCTTTCAGATAGATCATTTATGTTTTCATTGTAGGATCTGCCCAAGAATCACAATACACTTGCAATTTTGACACTTTATTAGATCAGAAGTGTCATCAGATATAGAAAAATATTTTCCCTTTATTGAAGTATTTTTATGAATGCAGGGAGGGGGAAAACAAAAGAAAAATACCCTGAGTTAGCAAGCAAGATATAAAATCGGTATGCATGTCCTATGGGGGAACCCTTTTTATGCCAAGGGTAGGCCTAGCATGAAAATGCAATCCTCCAGAGCAGGCACTATACAATACCTGATGGATCCAATCAGCTTATGGAGTGAAAAATAATTTGAAAAATTTGGCCCATTGGAATGAGAAGAGACGTTTGTCAAAATGAGGACTCGTCCGAAGGGATTGATCACTTTGCAAAAACGCACAGGTTTGACCTTGACGAACTTCCTATCGAAGAGATTGGAATTCGTTTTGACAACTTTTTCAGTGAAGCACGGTCAAAACCCAACTGATCAAATGACTGGATGCAATGGATGTTTTCTCAAAATCGACTAGGTTTTCCATTTGAAATTCGACATTGAAACCTAATTGGTCAAAATGAAATTGACCAATTTATTAAAAATCGACCGATTACCCTAAAAAGGGAAACAGGTCAAATGAATTGAATGAATTTAATTTATCCAAAATTAATCAGATCACCCTAAAAAGGGTAAATTGATCAAATAGATTGAACGAAACTTGATTTATTCAAAATCGGCTCGGTTGCCCTAAAAATGGGTAAATTGGCCAAATGAATGAAATTGAATTAGTGATTTATTCAAAAATCGGCGAATGACCTAAAAAGGGTAAATTGGTCAAATGAATTGATGATTTATTTAAAATCGACCAGGTGACCCTAAAAAGGGTAAATTGGTCAAATGAATTGACGATTTATTCAAAATCGACCGATGACCCTAAAAAGGGTAAATTGGTCAAATGAATTGACGATTTATTCAAAATCGACCAGGTGACCCTAAAAAGGGTAAATTGATCAAATGAATTGAATTTATTTAAATCGACGGTGACCCTAAAAAGGGTAAATTGGTCAAATGAATTGACGATTTATTCAAAATCGACCGAATGACCCTAAAAAGGGTAAATTGGTCAAATGAATTGACGATTTATTGAATGAATTGGCAAAATGGATTGGTTTGAATTGTCCGGCCATTGGTTATTTCAAAAATTATTGAGGTGAATTAGTCTACTGACCTTCTAACAAATTTGGCCTCAATTTTATTTATCGTCTCAATAGGAGGAATCATTTGTAAATTTCTTCAAATTAATGTCCTTTACGCAAGGGATTTTTACCAATTTTTGATAAAATGGCCAAAAAGTGATTATTAGATGCTCATATTCCAAAGATCACTCTTATGAAGACGATCGGATCCTACCTTACCTTGTGCACTACCCCTTTGGATGGTACAAAATGTAAACGTGCAAGTCTCTTTGGATTAAGTATCCGAGACACAAGGTGGTTTATTCCTAACACGGGATCCCCTAAATGGCATTCCCTTTCTAGGGTTATGCATGATGCCATTTTTATCAAAGCAGGGAAAAATGCAATTCGAAATGAAACGTGGCCTAAGGAACCCTTTATCTGCCAGGGTAAGCCTAAAATGACATGGCATTATTAATTTATGAATGAAATATACCGAAATTTCTAAACGTGCAATAACCTATCTATAAGGGTAGGTCCTAAAAGAGGATCGTGCCAGACCTCTTATTTCCAAACGTTTGTGAATGCAAAAGACAAGAGACAAGGAAAGTTAGTTCAACACATAATCACATAACACGTTGGACAATTTAGATAAGAGCAACAAAGATATACAAGGAAAAGGGGTGGGATCCCTCCCCTCGTGAATGGTGTCCCTAATAGGGTAAGGTCGACTCTACCCTAGGCAATTCTAATATGGATGCATGAGGCTGGGGTTCGCTAATGCATCTAGACTCAATAAGCTCAGGTCCCCGAGCCTTCAGACTTAGAAACCAAGGGTCATCAATCCCAAGGTTCTTTGTCGGTGGCTCGAGCGATTCCCCAAACACCGCTACGCACACATCGTGTCGCGGCTACGTGTTTGAGTGAATCTATCAAAATCCTCAACCTTCAACTAAAAGCTAAAAGTTATCAACCCATAGCTTAAAGCGGAAGATTGAGTGACCCATCGAATCATGCTACACACACATCGTGTCATGATCACATGTCCAAATGGGTCACCTAATCCTAGTAGGGTGGAGTGGCGTGACAAGCCACTAAAAGAAAAATAAAAGAGGGATAAATAATAAAGCGAATGCACGTATGCTAGTGCTCGTTTGGAGGGGAGGGATCGAGAACCAACGCGAGGCTCTAAGGTGATGTCCCCCACCCAAATGCAATGCAAGCGCGAGATAAACATACATCCAATCAACCAATCATACATTCGTGAGCGAGGGAGTAGTTTGAGATGTGTGAAATGCAAAATCCTAAAAAAGGAAAAATGCAACCCTAAAACACCCAAATGTGATATATGAAAAGGTTAAAAGAAGAAAAAGGTTGATTAAATCAAATTTGCTCGGACTCTCAAATGTCCCCAGTGGAGTCGCCAACTGTCGCGCCCCATTTTTTGATAAATAAATAAATGGTTTGAAAAAATGTATTTTTTGATTCAATTTGTGGTTGGAAAATGAATTTTGATTTAAAAGAAAAGTGGGCCTCAATGGGGTTTTGAGAATGCGACGATTTGACCCAAAATTATAGTTTAAAAAGGGTTTTTTGAAATAAAAATCGGAGTCGCCACTTGGTAATGAGTTAAGGTATACCAAGTCACCTAAAAATGAATTTTTAAAGAAAAATAGGAAAAAGTAGTGAGAAACTCCTTTTAAACGACTCCTAGTCCACGTAAACCAAAGAAAAAGGTTCGGGAGTCACATTTGACGAAGGGGAAGGCAAGGATAAAAATCCAAGGCACCCCTTCGACCTAGCCAAGGCTAGTTGCATGATTTAATCAAAGATTTTCTTGTTTTAACCAAAGAATTTATTACATTTGGATGCACTACATGAATGCAAACCCTAGACCTAGGGATATTGGGGGAAATTTTTCTTCAAAGGTTGAGGGGTGCCAATCACATTAATTGTGAAGCCCAATAACGATCTTTTGAAGAAGTCACGAATAATGCGAGTGGGATGCAAATGAATGGAGTGCATGTATGCAATGTGAGGACATGAGTTTGAAAAAAGTAATAAAAAACAATAAATATGTAAATGAAAATGTGCACGTGAGTGGGCAAGGTACGGTATGTGAAATGATAATATGAAGTGCATGTGTGCAAGTGATGATAAAAGTGTTCGTGTGCAAGTGAAGAAACATAAAGGTGCACGTGTGCAAAATGGGAGGAAAAAATGAAAGTGTGATGAGGGTAGAAAATGGTAGAGTGGATTTAAAAATGCATGAGCCTAGGGAATTCATGCATATTGGGTACGGGGACTCTTAACTTTGTGACTTGATTTTTCCTTTGATAGAGGGAATATAAGCGTGCTAAGGCTTAGAAAAAGCCACACTCGTCTATATCCCATATTTAAGGGGACTCTTCAGGCAAATGTACCCTAACTAGCATGAGATGCAAGACCTAAAGTGAGGGGAAAGGGGAATCGAGGAGCATGCCAGATGATAAAACTAAGGAAAATTGCATGATATGTAGTGAATAGGCAAATAATGCATTAATGAAAAACAAAGGAAAAAATCCTATAGGGTCTAGCGTTGGACTAGCCCTGAATGGTGACGCTAGCGGATACATCCCATCACATTCATTCCATGGCTATGGAAAGCGAGTAAACATGCAAATCACTTATAAACACATAGCACATAACACTTAGCATGCTCGACTAGATGCAAGAGCCTAATAAAGCACTTAAACATGTAGCAACAAAAGCAAGCAACCAAGGGGAAGGGGAAATGGACCAGATGCTCTCCGAGCCCTATCTATTACAAGCCAAGAGGTGTACACATACCCCATAATGAATAACTTAAATAAAAAGCAAAAGTGAATGAAATAAATGAAAGGAATTAAAGAAAGGCAACAAAAGGGGAAGGGGAAATGGACCAAATTGCTCGCCAAGCCCTATCTATTACAAGCCAAGAGGTGTACACATACCCCATAATGAATAAATTAATAAAAGCGAAAGTAAATGAAATATATGAAAGGAATTAAAGAAAAGCAAGGAAAGCGAAGTAGACATGCATATTCACATAACACGTAGGAGCACATAGAGTCAAATGAAGTGCAAATAAAGGGGTAGAGTGTACCTCCCTTGAAATTGGGCCCCAATGAAGTGAAATCACTTATTTATCTTCCAAAATGAAAGAAATGGTCAAGGTACCAATTTATTTGGGAAATTTAAAGAAAATAGGCAAACACAAGCTCATTGGTCATAAAGCCCCTAAAGTCATGAATTAAATGCAATTGAAACAACACATAGTAATTACTTAAAGCAAACAAGCAATGAAGTTGTAGAATTAAAATTGTCAAGGACCAAATTGAGGAAATTATTCAATTGTTGGGTCATAGTGAAACAAAGGAGGACTTGGAGGATCAAAGTGCAATACTCAAAATTTTTCCATGCATGCATACGTAGGAAACACAATTTTCTGCAATGAACATCTTTTGAAATTAGAACAACTGCTGGCTGCATTTCCATCTCCTAAACAAATTCTAAGCAGCTTTGACTAACCCTTTCATCTATCCCAACTTTGGATAAGCAACTAAACAAACCAGCTCCACCTCTAACAAGCAAAAAGAAATTGAAAAGAAATTATGCAAATACTTATGAAGCCTTTATGCAAGAAGGAAGAAGATTGCTGCAATCAAAACAAAGTTGCTGCAATTTACGTTTCCAAATGCAGCTTTCTTAATCACAACTGAGATTATACATTTCAAAAAAACAAACCTACAACTTTAAGCTAAGCAAAACACATAACCACCACTATAAAAACAAGCAAAAGACTTAGGACAAGATCATGCAAAAATTCTGGAAAATATACAAGGGTGGTTCAGCAATTGGTTGTTCATTTTGCAGCAAAGCATCGGAACATGATTCAAAGGTTTTAAGAACCCAAACATGCCAACTTAAAACAATCCTCACCCAGCCAATTCTTCTTTCCACATAAGATCAGACATCAAGTTGGATGGCCGAAATTTGGTGAACAATTTGCAGGAAAGAAAACAGCAAAGGGTAAGACCGGATGCAGCAGCCTTTACTTCTCTTATCTTAGTTCAAATGTGTTGGCATGCATATCTGGGAACATGAATTTTATGCAAAAGGAATCGGCAGCCAGCTTGCGGTATGATAAAGACTTAGATAAAACAGACCCAAAAGAAGAAACCCAACCAAAACAAAATTTTAGCCATTCCAGAAAAATCAGTCAACACATATCAGCGCAACAAGCTGAACATTTCTGAACTTGCTGCAGCAAATTTATACGCAAACAACCTCAGTAGAAACCATCCAAACTCAGGCAACAAGACCCTCAAACATTCTTCCAATTTTGCCAATGTGAAACTTTGGGATCTCAGCATGAAAAAACAGAACAGAGGACACGCATAACCTGGGAATCTTCTGCAGCCATTTCAACCAAAACTAAATCTACTCGTGCGAAGAAAGAGAGAAAGCTCAGACAAGCTTCACAATAGACAAATCCCACCGTAATGATCTCAGCCCATTTAAAATCACACAACCCTCATAACATTGTCTAATTCCCGAAGGTCTAACCATGGTGCCAATCACAGAAATGCAGAAAAGAAAGAAACTTGTGGTAAACAAAAGCTAGGTTCATCAAAAGTTGCTGCCTTTTAGCCAGATCATGCAATCATTGAACATCTACTTGCCCTAAAGCTTTAGAAAGCTTCAGTAACTACAGAAAAAGATGAACTAACAGATGCAAGACAGATGTGATGAACTCAAACCTTCATGAAGCTAAACTGGATTTACCTCAGGATTATCGCACTGTCCCTGGAATCGAGAGCCCACTAGATGCCCTTTGCGCTGATGAAGTGGCCTCTTCTGTCCTTGGTTCCTTCTCGCTTGATTTCTTTTTCACGTGGCTTCACTTTCCCTGACTTCCTGGTTCTCTCGGTCTCTCCTTCTTGCTCTCGGCTCACACCAAAACCTCTCTCCTTCAAAGATTCTAGCCGTCCCTTTCAATCTCTCTATCCCCTGCCCTTTGTCAAAACCCCAGCTCTCCCTCTTGTTTTCTTTTCCTTTGCTGTTATTTCACTCCCCCCCGACCCTCTTCTTTCTTGCTTCTCAGTCTTTTCTTCCTCCAGCAGCCGTCATCTCTTAATCCTCTCTCCCCTTCTCCCAGAAACTCTCTCCGCCTTTTTTTCTTTTTTGCGGCTACTCCTTCCTTTGCCTTTTATATCCAGCTCTCAACCTTCTAAACCCTCACCCCAATGGTGAGGATGAAAGGCCTGCTTGGTCTCAAAATCCAGCCCTCCAAAGTAGCTTCGTGGCTGTCCTTTGCACGCTGCAAAAAAATTGCAGCGTGCATGCCGCACCATTTTTTTTTTTTTTTTTGAGAAATTTTGAATTAAAAGTAAAATTAAAAACTAAAAAACTAACACTAATAAGTGAATAAAACTAAAACGACAAATAAAAAACTAAATGCTAAAAATTGGTGTCTACAAATATTATTCCATGTATAATTGTCTTCTTTTCTCCGTTGACATGCCCGCTTCTCTGGATAATGATCACAAGTAATCTCCAAAATATTCTATTCCAAGAATAATTTCCATTTTGGCCTCATTGGCCATAATCAAATGATTTGGATTATTCAGGAAAGGTATCCACTTTCCCACATGAAATCTATGCCATATGTGTACATGGACAAAATCCAACATTGGATCTCAATAAGTCTTTTCCTAATCAATAAATTTCATGAGTGGTTACACTCTTAACGAATTGGTTTTGAGATGAAAATTGAGGGTAACGTTATAATATTCGGTTTGTCTAATGGGGGCCAACGCTCGTTAAAATATATTTCAAGTGTTATATTTTTTAAAATATAAGATTAATTAGAAAAAGTAAATAAATATAAGGAAGGGTAGGCAGAATTAAATAGAAAAAGTATATAAATGCAAGAAAAGATAATAATTATTAGTATATATTTATGGTAGATTAGATGACTATTAAGTGGGTTAACGACACCTGTTAGAAAAACTCTGATATTTAAACTTGCAGACCCCAATCCAAAGTTCCATACACAACTTTGGTCCTCTTAATTGCCTCTTACAACTCCATGGGCTTTGAGCAAGTTCTGATTTCCCAACAAATCCGAATCACATATGATAAGGAGTGTTAAGGGAAAACATCCTCATGAATTTCTGTAGGAATCTTATATTAAGGAATAAAGTTCATGAACCACTTTCTTTTTATTGCCATTTGAGATGGAAGTTTAGGTTCATTACATACACGTGTGTGTGTGTGTGTGTTTAAATGCAATGGACACAATGATTGTGATGATAATACACAGTAAGTTACCTATAATTAAAATATACTCACGAGTGCACCCAAAAAAAAATCTATACATATATATATATATATATGTTTACACACACATGCATGCATGCATACATATATATATATATATATATATATATATATCAAAATTAGTAGGCGTGCAACAAGTTGAATCAATTTAATATTTATATCATTACTGGGGGGAGTACCTGCGCATTGCGCAGGCGTTTGGTGCCTGTGGTTAGAGATGATTTTTCATTGGATAAATAAGAATAGATTTTGGAAAGAAATAGTCATCAAATATGACAAAGCTAATAATAGTACATTTTAATTGCAACACACAATTGTACACTTTGTGTTTATCAATACTTTTATAGTTTTACTATTACCAAAATGCCCATATAAATGTCTGTTGAAAATCATCCAAGAGCAGATATAAGTTGTTTCAGGCAAAAGAATATCTTTCAATGGCTAGTTATAGCAACGTATTAATTGCGCAACATGTTAATATATTTTTGTATTAATTGCACAACAAAAGTCACATTTTAATTAAGTGTGTCTATAACACCATTTCAGTAATTATACCAATACATGAGCTTATATGCATTGTATTTGATACGAAAACGATTGCAAAATAATTACATATTCCAGAAATATTCAAATGTCTCCATAAATCAAAATTTTAAATGTACCATAATGAGGGCATTTTAGAAAATATATCTAAACACATGCTGCCCTTAATTGTATCAAAAGTTTTTAAAAAACTGCACATATTTCACATTTCCAAAAAAATTCTATCCATGTGGTTGAAATTCAAATCCCCTTTGACCACAATTCACTCTTATACAGTATAAGGAATTTGTGTTGCAACTTTGTAATCAACCGTGTACAAATTCTAGCTAAAATTATGTAAATTAGTAACATAAAACTCTCATTTCCTGTACAATTTTTCTTTTTGCGAGTGTATGTTCATGCCTTGGCTATGACTTCCCTCTCTATTATGGCACGTAAATTCGTATGCCATGCACAACACAATAATTCTTTGCATATGGGGTTATTTACAAATGTTACAATCACAGTACAAAATAATTCCCTTATTCTTTATCAAAAGTAGCTCAATGAGAATATCTATCAAAAGCATTATCAGCACACAAAGATGTCAAACTTCCCACTTATATATAGTTGATCCTTGTGTGCTTCAATTCATGGGTTGAAGAAATACATTTACCAGCGTAATGATAGTCCAAAAGAATTTACATGAAGAGGAGGAGAGTGGATTGCGGCCAAGGATGATCTGCTGGGAATCACTACTAAATTATAAGACTTTAGTTTTAGTCCTTCCCCCCGGCAGATTGTCCTTGGCTAAATTTCGCTTTCTTTCTCTCATGCAACTCTTTTGAGACCTTGAGTTGTGCTCTATTAAGTATTCAACTTTAAGGCCAAACTCTGTCATTGTTCTTGAATAGGTATATTGTCTTATGTTTTTCATATTTTTATCCATGTAAGTTTCAACATCCCTTATTTTTAATCTTGAGCAAAAAATTTTTTTTAAAAAAAAGGAATGAGGTGTGCTCGGTATAACTTACTCAATCATTCATGCCCTTAATCCAAACAATTTATTTTTTTTATGTAATTCAAACAATTTATATTTGTTGGTAACACCAACAACATATTATTATATTTTAGTCCTTTGTGACACACCAGATATAATTTTTAGATTTTTTTTAGGCCTGTAAATGTTAACTTCCCTCGTTTGCATTATTTCTATTGGTTGGTAACAGTGATAAACTAGTAGTAGGTTTCAAATTTCAATATTTTTTTTCCTCAAAAAAAAAACTTATTCATGATTTAGTCCTTTGTGGCATTTCATATTACCTTTCATTTTGTGTGCTTGTTCAATGTACTATTATTCTTCTCATTGTCTTTTCTGTTTTGATTCAACAGATAGCACGACACTTGGTTGAAACGTTCCTTGTTAGCCTCAAGGACCGAGCTAAACCCTAATCGAGAGGATTCTCATCTCTATGATTTGGGTCAGGTCAGCCTTTGCAGTGAAATGAAGCTTAAGTTACACCAATTAGAGAAGGCCAGAAGAGGTTTTATCGCAAAAACACGAGACAAGTTGGAGCAAAAACATGGGCACCTTGATCCTTGGATTACATTCAACACATATAAAGTCTCCAGCCCAAGTGGTCGGAGGGAACACCAGCAGAAGTTTGGGTTGAATGATAAAATTAGAGCGATTATAAGTAAGAGATCCTGAATTCAAAATCTTTCCATTTACAAAAACAAAAGCAAAAAAAAAAAGTTCTCTAACCCAAGCCTTATACTTCCCCGCCCTTTTACAGTTCCCTCAGTCTATCTCGCGAATTTCAGATGGCGGCAAAGAGCCAAGGCAAGGGCTGTGAACTTTACTTCGTTTCTATGTTTGCTGGCTACGGGGATTTTTTCTGTACTGAACTGAAAGATGATATTATTGTATTAATATCTCCTTCATTAAAAAGAATCAATCACACCTGAAACCTCTTTAGAGAGCTACGAACCCTTAGTTTCGAGTAGACCAAATAAACCTCAGGCAAGAGTCCATAGTTCTTATTATTTCTAATAATAGAAAGAATCTACTTTCTTAATCTACAAAAGTAGCCGTTTCCAAGGCTGACCTTAACATTCAGAAGTTATGTAACTGTACTATAGATGGATGCCGCTAAGGGCTTGCTTGCCTAGTATAGTAGCTGTGTTTTGGTACGTCCTACGATCTGCAGTAAATACCTAGTGTAGATCTTAGTTTAATTAGAATTTCCTTTTGCACAATGTTTAAGATTTACAGAAAGTTGCACTTTAATTCTTATCAAAATTCTAGTTGTCGAAATTCCTAAAAAAAGTTGCGTAGTAAAATATTCTAATTAACATCTTTTAGATTTTGCTACTAACACTAGGCATTATAGGTGGCAATTGGACATGTTGGATTAACTTTAGGCGTTTCAACAACGGGTTTAGTCAAAATGGGTCATAACGGGTTTAGTCAAACTTGTTTCAAAATCTATCACCAAATAAATTTCTATATTACTATTTTCACAATTTCTCAAGTTCTCATATTTACTTCGAATATAAAAGTTCGTTGCTTTCAAGCTATGAAGATTTCAAACAATCATAAAACTTCAGTTGCATGGACTAGTTTTTAGCTCTCTAAGCTTTATAAACTTGCAAATATCCTATACATATGTGAAAAGGAGTTTGTAGGTGATTGTTAAGAAACTTTCATCCGCCATCTTTGGCGGCATTTTAGGCAAGGAAAAACGTAAATACAAATGGTTAAACCAAATGAACAACATTTCAAAATTGTTTGGATTGGCTTGATTTCAAAATTAAAAATTTACTTCACAAATTTCAACCACTTTTTTATCTTCCCAATCACCTTTTTATCTCACATACATCACATCACAAAAAGTGTTACAGTAATTATCTCAAATAAATCATCCAAATAAACTCTTATCCAAACAAACTAATTGTGATGTGTAGGTAAGTAGAGTTTGACTATTATGTCCTCCCATATGCAATTAGTTTGTATTGCACATTATTATCAGACTTTTAAATAGTGTTTATAGATGCAAAATGACTAGCTTCTCTTCTAAGCTAATCATCAACTTCAGCATTAATACAAACAAAAATTTCATTAGATTACAAACCACTAGAAACCCTCAGATGTGCAATTGAGCTTCTATAACAGATGGGACTCATTGAATTTAGTAATTAAGTCACATTTAAGGTAGTTTTAACACATTATAGGCAAAAAATTAGCATTGCAACTACTTAAAAGTGTAATTGTAGTACTCTTCCTCTTCATCTATAATTGTAGGGCAATTTTTTTAAGTGCATTAATAAAGACTCTTAATGCTGAAGATGATTGGTTCAGGAAACTCTTAATACTCGAAACTCTTGGTTCAATTGGTTCTGTTTCATATTTTGGTGTACCTGTTTGGAGAGGTGTTTTCATTCAAGTCAGCAATTGATTTATGTTTAAGGGAATTTTAATGTACAATAGGTGAAGTATCAATTTTTAATCCATTACAAGTATAATTACAATGCTCTTGAACTTTCTAGCAACAATAGAAGCTTTTAAAATTGAAGATTGTTGGTTCAGGTGTTTATGCTCCATATTTTGTTACAAGTGTTTCGACAAGTATACTCATTTGTTTTCATTTGAATAAATATTTCACCACATAGGTTAAAACTCCCGTGCTGAATGCAAGCTTCCCCCAAGTGGTATAGAGTAGAATTAGCATAACTTCATTCTCCCATAGGGCGCAGAAAAGAGTTTCTTTCTCATTTTGATTCTTTTGCATTTTTCTTTTTATGCCTGCCTGTAACCTTCTACGTGCCATCATTTTGACCTTTACTCTTGGAACATGTTTAAAGATTATTTAGGTTAAACCACAACCTTCGATCCACCCACTCAACCTTACATGGTTCTCAACGAACTTATTAACATTTTTGTTTATGCAATAGATAAATTTTATTTATTTGCTTATTTATTTTTTGAAAAAACCCAAACATCATTTCCATGAATCCCTATTACAACTAATATGATCATTACATTCAAACCCTAGCTCATAATCTCTAGCCTAGCTATAAAGTTCCAATCCACTTTACATACATATCAACTAAAAACAGTAATCGTCCTTTAAATTCCATTGATAAACAAGGAGCTATTACTTCAGTTTCAACAAGAGACGTGGCATTGCTGTATCCTAAAATCAATGTAAGGCGGCATTTCTTCGTAGGAAGAAAGAAAGGAGTTGCAAAGTAACATAATGAGATTCTCGTTCTCCTTAAAATTGTGCTTATAGCTTACATTATCGGTCGAAAAAACCAAAACTGAAAATCAACCCTGGATGTACGTAACCACCTAACTTTCATCAGAGAGGAAATGAAATAGTATCAGACCGGTACATTTCAAAGGTCAGTCAGTTATGGTCAATAGCTAATTCTGACAAAAGAAAAAGAAAAGAAACAAAGAATAATCAGATCAGGGATGTTCTCAGATCAAGAGCTACAGATGTTATTATTTCGTACAAGAATTCTCCCAGAACTAGTTTTGATGGTATTTGAGACATTGCGTAGCTGCAGAACAAAGCAGAAAACTGTCCCATAACAGATTGGAGGAGTTGTTCTATGACGGATCATCCATCTGTGATTCCCCAGGGGTGTGATATTCGGTAACATAGAGCAGTTGTTTTCCCATTTCTGGAGGCACGGCTAAAGAATTTCTAACAGAATACAAAAACACCCTTCTCTGATGTAATCATTCTTTTTGCAGATGCAGAACCAACAATTCTTTCAAGCTGAAACCATAAAAAAGTACGCATCACAAGAACTTTAAAAGAAAGTAAAATTCATGTGACACAAGGACAAAGGTAATTTGAGAGAGAAAGCAAAAAAAAAGGAGGCATATACAGGCTTATAATCTTTGAGTATTACAACCAAGGCAACGAGTAAGAGAAAAGGGAAGGAAAAGCTGGCATTATCATCTATATGACCACTAAATTAACAGATTTGTAATCCCATCCATTGTCCTATGCCTTCAATTCCAATAAATATCTAACAATTTCAAAAATCGAAGGATCCTTGAAATTAACTGCTATAAATACTGAGTAGCAAATATACTTTCCAAACGGGAACAATCTCAAGATTCTTAAGCAACATAAAAGCCAAGGAGCCAGAAGGTTTGATTACAACCTCAATGCAGTGTAAGCCATTCTTAGGGGAGAGTCATGTCAATTCAAGATTAAGAAAGAAAATTACCTTCATTGGAATTAGAAACTTTCAAGAAATTCAAAGAGAGTTTCCTAGACGATGGTACTTGCCTTAGTGACAGAAGGTAAGTTCAAGAAAGATCTGACCGAAAAAGGGGAAAAAGAGGAGAAAAAAGGGGGGGGGGGAGGGGGGGGGGGGGTACAGCTTGATGCTTGACAAAATGCAGATAAGTCTACTATAACCATTACTGCATCAATATTCAAGAGTAAGCCCTCCAATTTCTGGTCTCAAACAAGTCAGACTTGCTTAATAAACTAAAAGTTCTATATCAAAATTTTAACATCAGAAAAGGAAAAAGAAGTTAGTAATAGTCCAAGCAATATCCTTGAGTGCTTTCTTCTATACCCTGATTTTGCACAAAATGTGTCTTTTAACATATCCAACCCATGATAAAGAGTTTCGAGTTTAGTTCTCTCACAAGTCAAAATTCCTCAAGTTGAATTACTGGAAAGCACTGCTAGTAAGAACGTGACAAAAAGTAAGATAAAACAAGGAAAGTCCTCCACGAAACATGATTACACTGAAGTTCTGTGAACTTGAGATCATACTTGATATTACTATCCCCTTAAATGTTTGTTTGTGAAGCAAATCTGTTTGTGCATTTTTTATTTATTTTTTTTGTGAAGCAAATCTTCTTGTTGTTGTTGTTGCCACTTTAACTAGTAAATAGGGAAGAATTTCCTCACAGGACTCTGGAGGACCTAATCAAATTTCAATCTCTATGAACTTTGTCTATTCTAAAGAAACCTATCAGAGAGAATAAGAATAGAAAATTTTCAAGGGACACTTTCATTTCAGTGCATGCTCGAAAAGATCTTACCCGGAACTGATCAAAACGAGAAAATAGCACGGTACAAGACATGTTTTGAGATCCTTCGAGCATATTTACTATCTGAAATACACGACAATGGTACTTCAATCAAAATTCCTCAATAGACAGGAGAAAAGGAAACATATGCTTACAGAATAAATTGTACCTCAGGGTAAAATTCTTTCCTCTCCGGAAGAGAATAAATGATCAATTTCTGAATAGCACGGATCTATACACAAGAAACTTAGGATCAAAATAATGTCATATGTTCAATCTGAAAGCTTGTTAAAACTATTAGGAAAACAATGAAATCCTAATCTCTGAGGTCAACTCTCAGGGTACAACATTTCAATCTAGAAAACTTAGAGACAAACACACTGTTTGTATGGCTATGAACGGTGAGAAAGCCATGAACTCATATAGGGCAACTATTAAGAGAATGACTTCTAAAATAAGATTAAACTTCACTAATCTACTTGTATCTTGATTTCCCTTCTTTAATTCTGAAACATCAAAGTTAGATTTTTGGATATACATGTAATTTGCCTCAAATATGAAAGTATCAAGAGGATGAAATGCATAGGAGAGATGCTGCTATCAGCAGTATTATGCATCATTGCAATTATAAACAAATAGACCAGAAGATTCTCATCAATTATATTAATTCAGGTCCAGTTTTTGATATCTCATCAATACAGCAAAGCCTTGTAATCCTAAAGCACTTATTTCTTATTTAAGTAAACGTTTTAGCCATATGTAATTTTAAGAATTCAACTAGAAGATAACGTCATTTTAAAGTTCTGTGAAACAAAGTCAAATCACTGTGCCAGAAATAACATTGATCACCAATAGACCATGGTTTCTCCCTTTTCTTCATCAGTTTTGTTGTCAAAAAAAAAAAAAATCATGCAGCAGCATAAATGATCTAATATCTATTTTCTCAACTAGTTTTACAGCCCACCAATCTTAATTGACTTAAGAGTACAATAAAGGTGGTAGTAGGAAACACCAGAAAGAAGACAAAAAAGAAACTAAGAACCTTGTATCTGTGGTAGAAGTGAGCTCTCTCAGTGTATAGCATGATTTTCCGCTGTCCTTGGAAGAACCAAACTCGCCCACGAGATATATCACTTTGTTTGGTGTACCTAAATAGGACAAAGAAATTGCTATCAAACGTGGAGATAGTCAACCGTTTGCATCAAACTCAAATATTGTGCTGAAGAAAGTGTGAATTAAACCAGCACAATCTAAAAAATAAAAAAAATAAAGAAAAAGGTGATTGCTCCTTACTCTCCAAGAAGGCAGAACGATGCTTCTTGAGATTTCAAAAAATTTCGGAGTCGAACAAACTCGAAATAAGAACTAATACATAGCATAATTCCACCCTGCATAAATGGAAAGGTTCATAAATGTTCAATATGAATCTTAAGACCAGATGTTCTCAGAAAATTATCAACCAATTCAAACAAGAAATAAATACCTGGATAGAGTCTTTTATTTTGGGAAACACCTGCAATGAGAATAAGTTGCATCTGGATAAACTTAGCATAAGAGAACAATGCTTCCCGAGAAAAAGACTAACCATGAGAGTTATGATTAACTTAACCATGCAAAAAGATCCTCTCAATTAAGTGTCAAGTAGAATTACATACCATAAACTGAATTCATAATTTTTAACTCCAATTTACAAGGGGCAGAGATCATTTCAATGCAGTTAGCAAAGGTAGTAAACAGTAAGAATGCAAAATGAAGCAGAGAAGATGGTGATGCATCCAAAAGAAGCTTCGGAATTGCTTCAATCACAGGCAAATGACACAAATGTAATTGATATTGTACTTCAATTCCCTAAATCTAGTCTAGAAATTCGGCCCTCAATGATATTAGTCCCATAGTCCTCCTCTGTTTTCAAAACTCCTGAAAAGCCTAATAACGTCTTTTAAATGTTATTTCAGATTGGCAATTAGTGTTTACCATCTCTGGAACCATGAAAGTTTCAAAATACCACTCTCTGGTCCTTCTATGCCTTTCCTTCCAGTAGTCTCTTTTTTTTTTTTTTATGCCTTTCAAACTCTTGTATGCAACTTCCCGGTGTCTATTCTGATTTCAATTTCATCACCTACAAGCTCAAGTGATTATCATGTTCACAATTGAAACAGAAGTCAATATGATATGTTCAGACTTAGTTCTGCCTGTTTAAGCAGGAAAGACAACATATGGACTCCGAAGAGCGAGTGCAGAACTGTGATCCCATCAGATAATTCATCTTTTCTCTCAACTATTTAGTCACTTCGAGAATGCAAACTGTCTCTGGTACAACACTGACTGAAGCTTAGACATTGTTGAGTTCAACACTATATGTGAAATATTGGAAACCAAATTGTCTAAGATGATAGATGCCAAGTGCTGTATATTTTTACATGCACCCAACTTATGAAACCTGACTTTATTTTCCCTTTTCTTTTGGATAGAATTCCCCAATCTAAGGGTACTTTAAATAGCTCATTATGAAATGCAGTTGGTTTCAGGTTTATTTCAACTAGGGAAAGCACATGCATTGCATACATTTTCTGATAATAGACAGAGACCATTCATATCACCATTTACAGAAGTTCAGCAGAAAAGTGAGGAAGCTCATTGAGGACATACTCCCTGGAAATAAAAAATTTCTTGCATTCATGACAAAATGTTTTCTAATTCAGATTAAATGCATTCTTACAGAGGGCCTGATAATGCTTTCTTACTGATCTCATCTCTTTTTGGGCCAACATGTCTCCTTTCCTATGTTGCATGCATAGTTGCCATACTGAAAACACCTTCATCTGAGTTCTAACCCTGCATTTGTTTTCCGTAGAGTTGGGAAAAGACCTATAATCCCACTTGCTACAATTTTCTTAATCTAACCCAGAAAGGGAAGTTCCACTTCCCTACCCTCTGCAATATAATCATGCACTTGGATTTTTTCTCTTTTTTGGTCAACGTGCTGTAAGTGTGAATACGTGACATTGCATCTTGGTGAAATTCTAATCAATTTCTTGATCATGTATATTTCACAAAGGACAAACTGGAAACATAGATATAAAAATGCACTGTACTGAAACTGTAATGCTGGCCACTGACCCAACTCTATCAAAGCAAACGAGTCACCAATGTGAATGATTATCTGTAATATCTAAAAATAAACTACATAGGTCCAAATGGAAATAATATGCTGCAGCAACTTTGTTGTCAATATATATTGCACCATCTAAAGTGACAATTCAGCTATCAAACAAACCTTCTTACAAAAATACTGGAAACGAGCATCATCAGCATCTGCAATCGAGTCTGCTTCAAACCGCTCGTATATCTGTCATGTTCAAATAAGGGACAAAACAAACAAGAAGACTAGATGAAGGTTCTTCTACGAGTTGATTGATATACAAGAAATATTAGGTGGTAATCCAGAATAAAAGTTTAACAGCAATCTTGCTGGAAAAAAAAAAGAAGCAAATCCTAAACATCTAAATTTTGCTTAAACAAACATTAATACTACAACCCACAAGTATATATGGAAAATTAGCAGTTGCGGTCATTAGCAAAGATTTCTTTTCAACAATATTATCATGTAATAATTGGTCTACCATACAAGCAAAAGCCTATCCCCTGAAGACTAACTGACCTGCCGTACAGGGATCAATACTTTTGGAAGAACACCTTTATAAAGGCACACCAACTTGACCTGCACAAAGACCTCAATCACTGTAACTTGCTACAAGGACATAGACTATGAGCCTATTTTTATGTTAAGCAAGAAGATCATACACATTATTTACCATCAAGTCATGTTCAATCACATTTCCTTTTAAAGAGAAAACACGAAACAGTTATGCAATGTTTTGCCCCTAACATGTTGGATGATGGGGGTGGAAGCATATTAGAGATTCCTTTCCAGTTGAGGGAAATGCATAAGCATCCATACTTCAGACCTCTTGCAATTAGTCACGGAAAGTTAATATAGGAGGATGAGGTTATTATTGAAGTTTAATGACGAAAATTGGCCACTTTGCCTCACACTTCCCAATCTAAAATCTTCTTGTAAGACGCATTGCATGAGAAAAATGAAACAAAGTAAATCAGACTCATGTTAGGCTTATGTTAGCGCTTCAGTCCAATATAGCAAGTAAATTTCAAGCAGAGGAATTTCACCAAAATTTCCTCATTCCTCCCCAAAATTGGTGATACTTCATTTTGGAGCTAAGGGGAAAAAATAATGCAACTGGAGCAGGCAACCAGCATTGGCAAGAGCCCCAAAATTTAACCTACATATCTTCACCACCAAGATGATAAGCATTCCACCCATAGCATCAGCAGCTATAATACTGCCAAATTAGTAATCTGGAAATGAGAATTAGAGTGGGCAATTTGAACAAATCAAAACTCTCAGGCTTAACTGTTCGAAAAGAAAGAAAATGAAATTTATAGAATGAAAGACTGCAGAAGTGATAAAAAAAAAGTTTCAGTTACAACTATACTGAACTGTATTCATTTACTTCTCCCTTCACAAGGTTGGTGTAAACAAATATAAGGCAAGGGCTCACACTTGGGTAGACCCCATCTTCAAAGACCCAATGGCCCAAATTGGGGTCTTTGAAGACTGGGTCTACACAAGTTTTGGCCTTTTAATATTCATGGATAGTTAAAATCAAAATAGTCAACTAAACATGCCAATAATATCTACATGCACTTAAAGTTATGAATTTGGGCAAACCTTTCCCTCGTAGTTAAGGCAGTGCCGATTGAACAGTGAATTGATGTCTGAAAAAGAGAATGGCAGAGTGAAGCGTCAAAAGAATTATCAGCTCCAACTGTTGTCTAAGTATCTTATGAGGAATTTTAAAGTTCAAATGCATTGGTTTGCATGAACAGTCTCAATTCCATACATCCAAAGAAACAGTTCATCTTTTATGACACATAAAACAAAGAAAGCACAAAATAGTCTTTAGAATGCACATTTTATGTGTAAAAGTAGCATGCGTAATATATAAAGATGAGGATCAGAAAAAGGATTCCTCTGGAGCATTATAGGATCTTTTTGTTTTCTTTTTATAATTTTTATCTGCAAAGTGGGTGTGCACTTCTTATCTTCTCTTTTTGTTATGGGCATTGGCTAGTTGTTTTGTGGGTGGGGGTAATGCATGAGGTGGTTAGTTTACTATTCTATTTGGACGAAAGGCCTAAATGCATGAGGTGGTACTAGTTTACTTTCATCCCCACCCACATACCAACATTAAGCATGATCAAGAAGAGAAAAATTTATAAAAAGCGCAAAAAAAAAATAAATAAAAAGAAGAAAAGAAAACAGAAAATCCTATAAACTTGGTGCAACATATATCTTCAGAGGTTAAATTGGAGTCAAAAAGCATTTAGCTAAAAAGTCCACATTGCTGTTTAAGGGAACTAGTTAACAGCTGAGGCTATTGTTAAGATGTTGGATTTAGGTTTACAGTTACAAAATAACATTCTTCAAAATCCAGAAGTAATGGAATTATTTCCTTCGCGTTTGGCCTTATGATCCACTCTTAGAGAGGTCAAATCAAACATCTCATAAACTGCATTTGGCAGTCCAAAACATAAAATGTTATATACATGCAACAACTATTCTTAAAGCAACAGTTACACATAATGAAATTAACAATGTGCAAGTAATTACCTGGGTTTAAGTGAGAACCTAGAATTATTGTTTGTCGATAGAATTGCGCTTGTCCATCTAGGTACCTAGAAGCAAGAAAGCAAAAGTTTACGTGGTGTCACACAAATTTAAGAGATCAGATGTTATGAAGGATGATCATTTTTATTGCAAAACAGAGTTATTCCCGCTTGCCTTACCTTTTCAAAAGCTGCTTAAGAAAAAGTTAATCCTTCAAATGTTGTGTGAAAATAAAAGATATATTTGTCCTATAAGTTTTGAAAAGGAAAAGGACATTTACAAATCAGCCTTTTGGGCTCAAAATAAAAAGGCAGAAGTCAAAGGCAAATGAGAAAACCTGAAAACAACTTAAAACCTAAAAACAGCTAGAATCAACTAATATTAAAGTAACAAGAATACACAATCCTTGACTCAGATATTTAAAAATAAATTATTAATATTCCAGAAGCTAGGAAATGTAGCAGAAAGAAGACCGAGTATGACAGGAAATACATAGGGCTCATTGAAAGGTGGATGTTTGCCCATAGAGAAAGGTAGGAATAAAAATATACCATGGTCGTATGCGCATTATATCAGTTCCATGCTGCTTCACAGGTAACCGGTTTAATTGTTCAACTACTGTGTTCACATGAGACCAATTCTGCAGATCAAATGAGGACAACAAAAAAGTAAACAAAAAGTTATTAGGAAATGTGCACTTTGTATCAGTTTCAAGCTGCTTGGCACCACATTATTGTTTCAACAACTTTATATAGCTGGGACTCATTCTTAAAGGCCATACACCTAAAACAAGGAAGGGAAGTAGTATCCATTCTCCTCCTTTTATACGAGCCCGGTTGGAGGGGAAGTGTGGGAGAAGGGAGAAATGACTACTTAACTTGAATAAAGGAACCAACAAAACAAAACTCTACCAGAAAATAAAGTCACCTGCATTAGTATGACATCTGCGTGGTCAATAATCAAAACCTGGAAGATGCAAAAGCCCTCAATTAATTGAAGCGAAACAATTAAAGAATTTATTAAGATAAATATTGAATCATCATGGTAGTGATTAAGTTTAACCAATAAAACGTTCTTTTCAGCCCAAATGCACACAAACCCAAACACACACACACTTATATACATAAATATTAAATGGAAATTACATGGCTTAGAACTAAATAGTTTACCTCTATGGAGGAAAGATAATCAATATCCTTTTCTTTCTCTACTTCTGCCGCGCCAATTTTCTGTAAATTGCCAAATAGAACAAATCATTATGCATATCACACTTTAAGAGAGAAAGGAGGTGATTGAAAACTCATCTGTTCTCGGCAAACCACCCCAAAATTAGAGAGAGATTGAAAACCCAAAAAACAAGATTCTCTTTAGTCATAATGACATTTTTGAGCCATAGAAAACAAAATGACCATCTCTATTGAATCATAATTTGGAAAAAATACAGACCTTTTAGTGATTATGGTTTTTCAAAGCTCAATCAGTAAACTAAAGTAGAGGTCTAATCTCATCAGTAAAATCAAGGTCACCTTATGCTTTAAAAAAAATACTACACTACTGAATCCTGACAGGGCTAAGAATTGATTTCCACTCTCGGAGTCTAGCCAAACAACAATTTTTGGGTTTTAATCAAATCTGTTAAATCCCACCTTGTTGCACTATCCTAAAATATATTGATCTGCATTCTTTTTTTCTTTAACAGAATATCAAGAACTACTTCAACTTATATTAGATTTAAAATTCCCAGATGATAGAACATGTTACAAAGCCATATTGGTTAGCTATTATGAAAGAATATGTTCCACAAAATTTGGGCTTCATTGTGTTCTACAAAACTAGGGTTTCACTTGAATACAGCCTGTTCCCGGCTGTACGCTTTACTCCATGTGCTTATTTTTCTGATGATCTTTTAAGAGAACCCTTCGATTATTTTAACCCAATTTACAGGCAAGTTAATAATCCCCACTCCCTTTATTGCAGGAAAAAGGAAAAGGTAGTTGAGTTTTGATGGTCATAGAAATGGAGCGCATTTTAAAATCCAATAAGCCCTAACTCTGACCCCCACGATAGCAATCTCAAAAGGCATACTGTTCCACAATATTATGATCTATACTTGAAACCTCGTTACAAACCTCAATGTCCTAATATGATTTTTTAGAGCAAAATTGAACATTTTATTGATAAGAATAGTAAGCTTGTACACAGAATGTAGAATTTCTACTGCATCAATAGTACTCTATGCTATACAATACTAGTCATCTAAAACAAGTCAGAGGTAGTCCTGACTCTACAGCCAATTCCCAGCTTGCCTTGTTTACTGGAAATTTTCCACAACCCGCCACTACATCTCTTACAGCAGTCAGCACTTCATGAACAATGTCCTCTTCTTTTACGGGCATGTGTTTGAATAAAGCTTGGTTTCTAGCCTTCCAGATTTTTTAAGCTTGTTAGATGCAACAGTTTGGGTCCTAGTTTAGGTTTGGACTTTTGAGGGTTTACAAGCCTCATAACAGTTGCTAAGGCAGTGGATCCACGACTAGAGATGACACACCTAAACAACAAATAAATAAATGAAGGCCTAAAAATCATTTCAAGACTTGAAGGCTGGTAACTGGTAGAGGTGCTCTAAATATAGGTCAAAAAGTTACAGAATAAAAGTACAATCTATCAATCCTTTAAATACGTATTATACAGTTCCTTCTAAATTTACTACTGTCATGTAAACATTTCCGTTGAATGCGACTATTAGTTTTTTGTAGTACATAAAAAATGTGGAGTAACTCAGCCAACTGGATGGTTGAATTGTACTGCTAAAATTTCTTGGTTAAAATTAAAAGTTGGACCAAAAATTGGATTGGACTACACCTCTTTATGATGCCCAATTGAACCACATAATTTTTTGTTAACTGGTTAACACTAAAAACCTACATAAATTTCCAAAAAATCTGAAAACTGGTCATAATCACCGCTAACAAACACAGTATAGATAGCAAAAAGATAATACACAGTAAACAAGCAGCCAAGGAAGCAATCCATGATGAGGAGTTTATAGTTTACTGGCAAGATTTTCAACCTATAGCAATCCAAAACTCAAAACATGCTCGATGCAGATAAAAGAGATTACATGGCATAGTATGCATAGCATTAAGAACCAAATCACCGTGACCAGTTAAAGACTCACAGTGATCAAACCAAGAGGGGAAGCAACTATTATGTCTGAGGAATAAAAATCAGCATATAACTTGATCTTCCTCCTGCCAATAAACAATCAAATGAAGAAATATTATTAGAAGCAAAACACCAAAGCTTAATAATCAGAATAATGAAGACACCTCAGGGCTTTTCCAAATCTTCAAGAACAACACGATTAATAAGGAACCAGAGCTTGAAAAGAATATGTGATTTCAAAACAGAACAAATTACTATTGTGCATCAGAGAAAGAATAAAGAAGTTATTTCACAGCCAAAAACTAGTATGCATGATTTCTCAATGGACTATACAATTCTTTCGGATTCATACATATAACAATAAATCCAACTTAACCCTCAAATTGTGCCTAATCACCATTTTGTCATTATCAACAATTCCCTAGCTCATCTTATGAAGAATCTCTTTTGAAGTCTCTGCAGATTTTTTCCACTCATGAAAATGACCTTACTTCAATCAGAAGAACTAAAACTCACTACTTGGTAAATTTTTAAAGCAATACTACTAGGCCAATCGCTCTAAGCATGCACCAAGAGCCCTTTGGTGGTTAGTGGTTACTGGTAAATTAGGTCTGATGCCTGGATGTTGAAGTATTTTAGCCTGCCGAGGGGAATTGAGGGATGGAAGTTCCTGTCCCATCAACACCTCCACAAGCAATGGTGATAGGGAAGACTTTTCTTGAGAACCAGGAAGAAGCTTCAAACCAATATGTTAAAATAAAATAAAAGGAACCATGTTATGCAATCATGTCCTGTTATATTAAACATTAAACAAACTCACACACTTCCCACAAAACATATCATGTGATGCTTAGACTGCAGAAAGTCACCGTCAGCTCTTTCCAAAAAAGAAATCTCTTGACAAAGTTCAAAACCTCCTTTTATTTGATGCTAACCCAGCCAATCATTTCAAACCATCTATTTCCTTGTTACTAAGAAATGACAAAGTCGATACTCCTAAAATGCAAGCCTTCCCAGTCAAAGACATTTAAAGAATATAATTTCATATAACTAAGTTCTGTCACAATGCCAAGGGTCATGGAGGGAACTGTGTTAGAGCATGAGTAGTCAGAATTTTCAAGGTTACTTATTCAACTGATTGCTATAGTTTTGGCAACTGGTCCAAATCAGTACATTATTAAATCATATACCATAAAATTGCACAATGGGATAAAAAGCATGAATTACTTTGCAGCCTTTAGATGTCCTCATCAAGTTAATGAAGAGTGACAACTTAATACGAGAAAAAAGCTAAACATATGAAAACAAATGACTGTAATGTTAGACTTGGCTTAGTCACAACGGACAGCCAAAAGCCCAAAATGATTTTATTTCTCCAAGAAATTACAATCAATATAAAAAAATACAAGCATTGCTCCATTCATCTTTTCAGAAAACACCCAATGAATGCGTAAGAATTGACATGCTATAGAAAAAGGAGCTCCCTAAAGAAGTCTGCTCAAACAGAGTCAAATAATTAAGAATCTCTCAATAGTCAACAAGTCAAGATCAGATATTTTACCCCATATACTTGATGCCTATCATGAAATGATCATTGTTATTCCCACCAAACAATGACTGAAAGTCAGAAGGTTTAGAGGACTTCTTTCTTTTTGAGTTCTCAACATCCTCATCCTCCTCCTCACTTTCAACTCCTCCACTCCCAAACTCCTCAGTAAAGCGATCCATGTGTTCAATATTAACCTAGGGAATAGGACAATGCAGAAAATGCATTGAAGAGACTGTTCATTTTAATGACAATCAATAACTATAGCAACAAAAGACTGATTAACTCCACACAGATGACCTATGCAAATGCCCAAATAATGACAAGAAGCAAAGATTATAAGACATCATATTTGCAGCTACCACAGTCAATTTAGTCCCTTTAAGTTCTAAGCATCACAATTATCCAGACTCCACAAGAACGCGATTGGAGAACTTAGAATGCTCGTCTCCTCTTCTACTCAGTCCATGTAGAATCTACTGTTTAGTTGGAAAAATGGAGATCCATAACCAGTCTAGGAGGACCATTTGCCAGTCTCCCGCGTGTCAGCATGAACATTACACCACACACATTCAAAAACACATTAAAATCTCCTTAATTTCTTCCCATGGAAGCAATAAGAAATATATGCCATCGTTGTTCCTACTTCTTGAGCATAGTTGAAATTTTTAGTCACAATCAGTAATTATCGTACAGAAGACTGGCTTTTCTTTTTGGTCACTAGCATGCGAATGTGCATCTTGACATGCATTGCATTCTTTTGCCCAAGTCAATGGAAAGTCATATCCGGGCGTAAGACCATGTATGTGCTCCAGTCCATAAAGTATCACTGTCCATCAGGCAAGTTGTATTAAGTGCAGAAGACTGAAAAGTCATTGTCGACAACACAACAGATACATTTGAGTTTTCGATAAGAAGTTATGCAAGAATAGTGCTAAACAAGAAGATAACCAGCCTCAGTGGGCTCTTATGCACAAAAACTCGTTGACCTTTCCTACCAGTGCTCTAGTACAGTGCAGCAATACCTTATGCTTTGAAGGGGTTAACTGGATCAACCTCTTTACTACCCAAAATGCAATGCTTGCTAAAGGCAAAAGGATCAAGACCTGAAAATTAAAACAAAAACAAGGGCAAAAGCTTATCTTCTGAAAGTGTCAACATTAAAGCAATTAAGAATCTTAAGAGTGTGCCCAGGACATCAAAACTAAAATGTATAAGAAAGTTGTCAGACACATAAAACAAATATGAAAGAAACTTTAAGCATCCTTCAATCCTCCCTTAATTTCAAACTTGAGTCAGTTGCTTCTGCATCCTGTTAGTCTCTTTCCCAAGTGGATTTTCAGACATGTATAGAGTGTCTACAATGTAGGTATAAACTTCCGAGGTGAGAAAATTAACAGGAAGAAGTTCATTACATTAACCTAAATAAATCAGCTACAAGTGACCAAAAAAGTAGGGGAAATCTGTACGTCTTGTGGGTTAAGATAGTAGCACATGATTGGTGAAAGATCTTGGCGATGAAACAGAGATGCCAAGTTGTCCATGCAGGCACCTCCGATCAATACTTTCTAATCTTTGGCACCCTGGTTTTGGAACTCAAGAACAAGCTCTGCTCTATGATAATCACTTAACAAAGGTGTCAAGTAGTTCACGTGAAAAGAAAGGCAAACTTTCAGAATCTTTTCCCTTTTCAAATATCCATTCCCTTGCATCGGTCACTGTCTGTATCAGATATAAGAGGGTCCGAAAACTGCAGCACTTTTGAAATTCAAGGGCAAGGTAGCACCAAAGCAAATATTGACAAAACCAGAAAGCCTACGAAGTGAAGTTCAAATTTGCCAGGAGAAGGCACAGCTCTTTCTGACCTTAAGTCTACCTAACAATTACTAATAGATGGAGAAACTTGCGCATACATTAGGTTTACCAATTTATAGTAACTGTTCATTGAGCAAAAGATAGCCACTTAGATGAAAAATAAATTGATTACATGACAAAGGGGGAAAAAGATCATAAGAACAACACCAGACTAGTAAGAACGGAATAGATAAACAGCCAATTAAGACAACCAGAATAAATAAACAGACGCATGGAAGAAAATTTTGTGCATAACCTTTCTTATGTGCAGAATTACACCTAGAGCAAGCACTATGAATACCTTAGGACGAGTAAACCCATGGTCCAGGAAACCATCACCATTGAGAATGCCCCCTTGTCCTTGAGCATCAGCCACTTTTGCATCATTTTTACTGATCAAATCCCTTGTTCTCAAAACATGATTTAACTGCATACCACTGTTTTATCAGCAGTTTGAAATACACAATGTTGTTTTGCTTCTCATTACAAAATGATGCTATAACAATTAAAAATCCATATAGAGAAAGTTGGAAAGGAAATGCCAATTCAAAACACAAAGGTAATGACCAAAATACAAGTATAAAACCATATACATACAGTGTGCAAAACATAAGCATCCAGGATACTCGAGTCCTCTTGACCTTTAAGATAAAAAGGCTTCTTGTTATGGTGTAATACATCCCGATAGCTGTTGCCTACAGAAATAGTGTGATTGGAAGATTATATGTACAACTTTTAACTGATGAATATAACCCCATTGAACAAGCAAGAGATTATCATAACGCAACAATCATCTCAATTCTCTAGAATGTGTCAAAAAGTGATTGACTATCAATTGTTAACGCAAAATAAGCTCAGAGTAACAAAAAAGGGAAAATATTATAGCAAATATAAGCTGAATAATAAGGCTCAATCCCAAACTGCACTTTAAAAAGGACCCCTTCATGTTAAATAACTTATATTCTAGTTGCTGATCTTTGATAAGTTAAACAATTGCAGAAAGGGGGTCAAGCATGGAAGAAAATCGAAAATAAAGTCCAAAGGCATCTCAGAGAATCACAAGGTTTTCAGTCATTTTATATCATCTACACTGAGAAGCATATATATATCTTGCTCGTGGTTGACTCTGATTCCCTAGAATAAAATAATGGACAGCTTAGACGTTAAAAGGAATCTCATAGTTGCCCCTAAACTTTGCCTTTTAAATAGATAAATAAACATTTGGTTTGCAGAAATATACATTCTTTAAAAAAAAAAAGAAAAGAATGCACTATGAAGACCATCTAAACATACACGGGGCATTGACACCTTTCCGCCTACCAAAGAAAAAGGGGAAAAGCAAAAGTACTCTTAATGTAAAAAATATACACCTGCATGCTTTTAACATTTGTTATGCAATACATGCTCAATAACATGCCAGTTTGTCAACATTAAATCTGTTCATCAATGTTTGATGCAAAATGAAACCCAACTAAAGAATCACATAATTGAACCTGAAGTAATACACAGCAAGCATCAATTAGATTGAATTTAGAAGCAATACCAATTAAACCAAACAAAGATGACCAAGAAAATTGCGTTAACACCAATTAATTTCTTATGTCTTTTGCTGAGTATTCCAGCATTGTTAAGATATGTCATCCAGGGTAATAAAAAACCTAGCCTTTTCCAATCAACTGCTTGTAAACAACATTGCAACCCCTAGACCTAGTCTTTAAAAGTTTCTGATGCAAAGTGCAGAATGAAAGTACAACCTGACAAAGCCACTTTTGTTTTTTGAGATATAAATTTGGGACTCTCAAGAAACCAAACTCAACCAGGAAGGGCAACTATAATAAATAATTATGCAAAATGCAATTCTCAAGAAAATTATACAAAAATTAAGCCAACTGAAGGAGTCAAAAAGAATTTTATATTTATGTGGATAAATCCATATTGCCTTCGTTATTATGAAATCTGAACACAATGATTGAAGAACTTAGGAGGAATAGAAACTAATATAGTTAAATTTTCCTTGAATGTTTCTAGAACTAAATTTCGCTAACAAGAATTTCTTCTTCAGAGTAAGTATGATTCATTCTTTCACATGTATCAGACTGCCACTGGTTCATACACAATTTCTGGTGCCAAGTGATAGGGCCAAAGTAAATTCAGTAACAGCACAAAAATAAACTAACAAACAGGATAGACCTAAAGGTTTATAAGCACTTTTAAACATGCCAAGCATGCTATAAGTTGTTCCACACAAAAGTTAACACCACAAAATTCCTGTTCCAAGGTGACAGCAAATGCTACAATCTAATTCAACGTCACATTGATGAAAACCATCACCACTATTAATCATAAGTAACATAAGAAGTTTGAGTGGCAGAAAGGTGTGGCCAAGTTTGTTAGATCACTTACAGATGGAGAAAAAGAATCTCTGCTCAGATGATTGAAAATCAGTGCCGCCAGATCCTTGATAGACATCTACCCAATGCTTATACAATCTTGGCTTCAGGCCACACATTTCATTCATGTCAATGTCCTGCATAAACAGTCATCAATTACTTGTCCTGCTACTCTCGGAACTATACTCAAGTCCTTTTAAATAGAGTCTATAAAGGAGATCAAAAAGATCTCAAAAGGCAACAACAGACAAAGTGCAGGGTGCACCAATAAAGACTCCATTAATTTCCCTTTGCTGCAACATCAACGACTTCTAACTAGTGTAACATTTTTACACAGTCCACACAGCACTAGAATGCAGAACCAAATCACAGAAACACATAACAGAAAGGAAGAAAGAAAGTTGTAAATAGAGGAGAAAGCACTCTCCTCCAATATCAAAACAAAAGGCATAGAAGATAGTTTAAATTTCATAAGCTACCTTAAAAAAAAAAAATTAAACCTATCCAAGATGATCAGATGATACCAAGTGGGTGAAGTTAAATAACAGCAAAATTTAATCTATAAACACCAAGTTGTACATCTTTATCTTGCAATGATTTGTAGAGATAAACATACTAATGCAACAAGAAATATGAATGAACTCAAAACATTCATGACTCCTAGATAAATAGCGAAATGAGCTCAGGGCTCAAGCATATTGGTTGATGATCATATGTTTGTGGAAAAGATAAGGGCAAAATTGGCTTTAAAAAGTCAAGAACTATGATACATTAAAAAAAATGCTCCAAAAGAATAAAAGTAAACGACTACCTTCCCATAAAATCCTCAGCTAATGCAACATGAACATAGGCAATAAATCATGTATTGAGCTTAGTCATGCCACCATCTAAGAACTAGATCATGAAATACAATGATAGATGATGTTCAAAGATACTCTAAATGATAAGCACTGCCATACCACACTGCAAACAGGACTTAACCTACAAAATTCTCTCCCAGTGCTAACAAACAAAGAGTATTTGGCGCTAAAAGACCAAATAGTAGGATATTACCCTAAAATCTTCCTTATCCACCCACAAAAAACAGGTCATGAATATTAAAAGAGTTGTTTTGCTTCAGGAGAAACTGATTTTTTGTATGCTTGTGGGAGGGAGGGTCCAACTGCAGCATCGTATGCCCAAAACTTGAAGTAAATAAACACAATGGGCTATTAGATCCACACAAATCCGCATCAATCAACCACTAGGCTAAAGGAACCAGAATTACAAGACGATAACTATTACAACAGTTAGAGCTCTTTGCATGCAGAAACTCACCATATCAACCAACAGTTATAATTAAAGAGATCTACCTTCAAAAAACAGTCTCCAGTTCCTCTCCACTTGCAATTGGGTGCACGAAGAGCAGGAACTTCCCATTTGTAATTCCATTTCCTCTTGAATAAGTTGTCAACCTCTCCTTGAGATAATTTATATTCCAAGTGACTGCTGAATGTACTACAAGTTCAGAAACCTCAAGTTAGGTATATAGACAGTTCTTGTGTCCCGTATATTTTCGGTGGGGGTAGAACATCGTATTAGAATGCAGAACAGTTGTTGCACTGGTTCCAAAAGGAATAGGAAAACATGTTAAAAATGTTAAAGACCATCTACATTGAAAAACATGTAAAAGATCGCCCATGAAATTCTATACTTGTGTTCGATTAATTTCTTAGTCAGGTATAAATTCCTTGCAATCATTCAAACTAGGAAATTACAAGGTTTCTCGTACAGTGCAAAGTTTACAACAAAAAATATATATATATAAGAAAAGTCTCGTCGTAGAAACTCGAATAGGAAAAGCACAACTTCAAAACAAATTTATCACTTTCCTTGGAGATTTAAATTTATAAAACAAAACTGGCATAATGCACAGTAAAGAAGCACCTACATATCATACCCTCTCTCTTTTGCAGTAACTAGTCAAACTAGGTACATGATCATTAAATGAATACGCCATCACAAATTCCATTAAGAAGGGCAACAAAATAAAGATCAATGATCCAAAGAAAGAATAAAAAGAAGTCAATGAGCAAATTTGATAATGACAACAAAAAGACTCCAAAATGCTTGCATTTCAGTGCCATAATGTATCTATCATTTCCTTGGTGGATAAAAATTAGATTATAGACAACCAAAGTTTGTCCTTGCTGTTTTAAAAACATAAGCTGATTTCCTTTTCGCTTTCCACCTTTGTCCTTTTCGCTTTCCACCTTTGTTTGTTTTACAAGAAAAAATGGAATCCCAAAAGCAATAATAGAAAAACCAATGCAATTTATGTCATGTAAGAATACCTTCTGCTGGTAATGGATTCAACATTTGTTCTCGAATCATGTTCTTCGTCTGAGTCAGAGGCACCAATCTCTCCATCATCTGATCCAGAATCTTCACTCTTTTCTGTAGAACCCGGCACACCACTTTCTTTGGCACCATTTATCATTTCAATTCTTCTAGGACACTCATCAATACTCCCTAATTCAAAAAAATAAATAAATAAATCAATATTCAACAGTCAACTACCCAAGCAGCTCACATTACAAAATGACATAACAAGTTGATTGCATCACTACTCTTACCACACCATAAATTATCAACATATCAGATTTAGGCAAGATTACTAATTTTTTTAGTTGGAAAAATATGCAACGCCGATAGGGTTGTAGTAATCAATTGCGCAATTAAAGATCATGCCTTCCATAGTTTTTTTTATTGTTTGTATTGTTATGGTTGCTTATTTGAAAAGTTGTGCTTCTGAGGTGATTTCAGACTATAAGCAATTGCTTATAACTTGAAAATTTATCTAATTTTTCAACTGAATATTTTGGTGATAAAAGATGTGCCCAAGTAATTAATGATATCTAACCATTCAATTTAACTTGATAACTTCCGATATATGAACAGACTTCGACATGTTGTACAGGAAAAAAGAACAAAAATCCATTTTAACCCATGTGTATCAATAAATAAAAAATACTAATTCCAAGACACAAAAAGTGTTTTATCCCTCCGATGATGCAAAGATGTTTAAATTTTACATCAAGGAAAGATTATTAACTTTTATTTTCCATCTCATCTATGCACCCAAGGCAGTCGGATTAAAGAATACTAGTTGAACTTTTCTCCAAAATTATTATTATGCCCAGTTTTAAATATAACAAGTTTAACACTTTAGCCCCCACAGAATCTGAAACATGGCATAATTCCAATCCTTCACATAAGTAAGCTAATGTGAGCATTAATGATCAAAACTTGTGCTCTAAAAAATTTTCAAGCTACAGTAACTAGCGTGCAAGCTCATCACCACATGTTTTCACCTAAATAACATAGTGGACTATGTGCTCAATACATTCTATCCAAATTATCATAGTGCTTGAAACTAATAAACAAGCCGATTAACTGAAAACATGGAACCAAGAAACCCAGTACAATCTATGATGGAGGTAATAATCAACATGTAAACTTACGGGTCAACTAGGCAAAGGCTCAGCAAAAGCATTAAAGGATATAACAATAATAATGTGATGCATTGAAGTTTACATTTAATGAGAAGAGAATGAAAGGCATTATACTTCCTTGTAACCAAATGAAGCAACAAAATACAAATTCTACAACTGATTCATAAAGAGCATATTGTCTACCTTCATTGTCATCTTCAACCTCACTTTCTGATTCATCATCTTCTGTATCACTTTTCCCTTCTTCTCCTCTTTTTCTATTCACAGGAGAAACACTTTTCTTATGTAAGTTTTCACAGACTAAATAAATCGACATCATGAATTGAGTTTCTTCTTCTCTTTTTCTATTCACAGGGGAGACACTTTTCTTTTGTAAGTTTTCACAGGACTAAATAAATCAACATCATGAATTCATTCAATGCAACTAGAATAGTAAAAAAATCAGCCAAGTGTCTACAGCAACATGGAGAATAACTTTTGAGAATAACAATGATTGATTTGACTGACCTCCTAATCATGAAAAAAGTTATGCATGAGAAAACTAACAATTCTTATGCAGTGAAACACATCAGTTACACTATCGCGGTGACAAAACTTATTCCAAGAACCATCTGCGTGCCTCATCATGACAAGAACAGCTTTCAAGGACTTGTATTTTTTAACTTTCATTTTTCATAATCAACATTAAACAGTTCACCCTACACTAATCACCAGTTTGACTAGATACTTGAAATCAAACTTACTGAAATAATTTCCATCCTCTGTAACTCATTTATGCTTTCCATAATTTTTTTCATCTTTGTTAAAGCACAGGCTCTGATTACCAGGAAAACAAAACCATATATCTTCCATAAGCAAAGAAAAAATGTTCATATACCTTTACAAACAAAATAAATTAAGGATTAGCACCTATTGTTTCAGGGAAAGAGATTAAAGACATCACTACATCTGTTTCTCCACCTCTTTCATTACAATTTTTTGCCATTACCAATGATCATCAAACAATGTAAAATACTGATTAATGGAGAAGCAATTGATGCTTTTAACATTAACCAAATCCCGAAAAAATGTCATTTGACACTTCAATTCCACAATAACAAAGCAATTATGATTATCTTACAAAAGAAAACTTAACAAACCCCAAAAACACTAGGGGAATATGCTACAGTGCACCTCAATGCCATAGTTCTTGGGAACCCACCAACCTCCACTCATAGCACTATTTCAAACATGCTCTTATAACATGTATTCCTTTTATCCATAGAGCAAATCAAATTTATTTCCAGAATGACAATTAGCAACCTCAAGCACTGCATTACATATACCAAAACAGCACTTTCTACATTAAATTGCCAATCATCCAAGTCACAGTTTCCAAATGATAGGCTTTCAAAACCAACTAAAGTCCCACAGGTTCAATCAGCAAATTTTAAACGCATGAAACCATCAATATGTAATAATTAACCCGCAAAATCAAAAGGGGGTATGATAAAAATAAAAACATGTAATACATATAACAAATGATAGACTTTCAAAACCAACGAAAGTCCCACAGGTTCAATCAGCAAATTTTAAACGCATTAAACAATCAATATGTAATAATTGACCAGCAAAATCAAAAGGGGGCATACTACGCAGATAAAAATAAAAACATGTAATACATAACAAACTCTTATAACATGTATTCCTTTATTCGCAGAGTACACTGAATTTATTTCCAGACTGGCCATTATAAAACTCAAGCAAACATTCAATGCAATGAAAACAGCACTTTCTACATTGAAAATTCCAATATCATCATCAAGACATTATCCAAATGATCAACTATGGTCAATCAGCAAATTTTAAACACATAAAACCATCAAGAAGTAAATAATTCACGATCACAATCAAAAGGGGGTATATTTCACAGATTAAGAAAAAGGGGGACACAGATTTTGTAGCACCAGAGCACTACCTTTGCTTAATCGCATTTGCAATTAATTGACTACTTGATCCCAACCTCTTCAATAAATTGTCATACATTGTTGGCTTTCTGTTAAAAACAATATCCTCTTCTACTTCTTCTTCTTCTTTGGTTTCTAATTCAGCCTCAGAATTTTCATCAGACCAATCCTCTAGAACATTTAAAAAAGACAAAAAAAATCACTAATAACAAAAAAAATCCTTAAAAGATAACTAAAATGTAATACTGGCTCACCTGAGTCATTTTCTAGAGGATGCTTAGGTACAAGTTTTTCTGCTCCAGGATTTAGCTTCAGATTTTTGAACTTCTTAAATGGCTTTGAACTGTTCACTCTCTTCAATCCTATATACGATGTACCTATTAATAAGTATAAACGAACATTACGAAGCAAACTAAAGGAAATTTTACCTCTTTTTCTTGCAAATCCTGGTTTTCCCATTGAAACTTGATTCTTCAAGCTTTGTTGGAGCTCTGGGACGTTAATAAGTTAAAGAAGAAGAGAAACCCTAAACAAAATCAAAACCACAAATTAAAAAAAGGGTGTTATACAAAAATTGAACTAAAATAAATATACAAAATTAAAACAAATAAAGCGAATAAATAAATAAATGAAATGAAAACATTCAAAAGGCATGCAATTAAGCACATAAAGTCACATAGGGGCACATAGGGTCAAGTAAAGTCAAATAAAGGGGTAGAGTGTACCTCCCTTGAATTGGTGCCCTAAGGAAACGAAATTACTTATTTACCCCCCAAAAACAAAGAAAAGGTCAAGGCATCACTTTAATTGAGAAAATTAAAGAAAATATGCAAACACAAGCTCAATTGGTCATAACCCTTAAAATTATGAATTAAATGCAGTTTAAACAAAGCATGGTGGTTAATTGAAGCAAACAAGCAATGGAGTTGCGAAATTAAAGCTGCAAAGGACCAAATTACAAATATCAGAAAGTTTTTAGGGCCTAATCACGATTTCCAGAACTTTGGGGCCAAAATTGAAGGAAAGATAAAGTTCAGGGACTAATTTGAAATTATAGCAGGGACCCCATTGAAAGCATTTATAAAAGTCTTGGGGTCAAATTATGAAGTCCTAAAAAATTTGGGGTTAAATTACAAAGAAGGAGAAGATGGAGGGGCTGAAATTATAAATTAAACAAATACTCATCTTCCCCAGACGGGTTCTACATCAGAGTCAGACGGCCATTTCCGTCCTTCTTTGCAATCAGAGCCATACCGAAAGTCAATTTCAAAACTAGCCATTCCAATAGACAACGAAATCCACAAACAAAAACTCCCTCTCCTCACATTAATTTGAATTCATACAAAAGGGGACAATATGAAACGGCAAAACAGAAACAGATGCCGCACACAAGCCCCTCAGGATCAAAACTATCCTTTCTACCATGAAAATCAGATTTTATGTTTTGACAAAACATTGAACTTACTGTCTTTTCATTTTCTTAACACGCAAAGTGCAGATGAATCATCTATCAAGTAGAACTTTCAATTAGACAATTCATCGAACAACAAATGGGCATTAAAAACTTCAGTGATTCCCTACTCCAATGAAATCACGGCTAGCCTCAAAATTGTCAAAAAAAAACCAGAAATTCAACCGAATCAACAAATAAAGCAGTAATCTTTCACCAAGAAATTGCGATAAAGAAACGTAGGCAGTCCACCAAGAAATTGTGATAAAAAAAACACCAGAGAGCTTCAAGCGTCCATGCTTAAAAAACTGAAATTTGAAGGAAGAAGACACCTTACAAAACTCTTGCTTGATGAAAATTCGCAGGTGATGATGGTGGGTTCGGTGAGGTGGTGGCGGCTATGAGCGGCGGCGGTTCCGGCAGCTCTTCAGATGAACCTTCCTTGCTCTGTTTTTTCGCAGCTTTGCTCCTCTGCTTTTCCTTGGCTCTGGTTTCTTCTAGCCGCCACCCCTTGCTCTTGTTTTTCCTCAGGGTGCGTTTGGTTCTACACAATTGGAATTCTATTGAATTAGAATTCTATGAATTGGAATTCCAAAACATTAGAATTCTTTTGTTTGAGTAATGCATAGAATTGATACAGAATTCATTTGAAATTCCAAATTCTTTATTTGGACAGGAGAAGAATTCATTAAAAATTAGAATTGTTTCCAACTAACATTTCCTTACATAAAAAATTTCTTTTTTTACTATATAATAATTTTTTAACATTTAGCTAATTGTTACTAAAGCTTTAAGGAAAAAGCCAATTAGTGCCTTTAATAATTTATTTTTTCTTGCATTTAACTAATTGTTACTAAAGCTTTAAAGAAAAAAAAACAAATTAGTTCCTTTTCTGCAAAAAAAAAAAAATTTATTCTTGTTTTTTTCTTAATTAAATTATATTAAATAAAAATAATTGTATATTCTAACTTAAAAAGTAGTTAATATTTATCCAGTTAAAACCTTGATACTTTTTTTAAAGTTAAGAACTTTAAATTTGAGAAAATCAAATGCTTACTCTATGATATGAATAGGGAAGAAAAGTCATAACTTGTACCTATTATAAATGTTTGAACTTTGTATCTTACAAGAAATTCCAATAGATGAATATGCAAACAAAGTGATTTTAGCCAAAAGAAAAAAGAGAAAGAAAAGCACAATTATACATTGCTACTATTTTTTAATAAATTGCCATTCTAATATTAAATTAAATCCGAATAGGTTCCTATCAAATTTCAACTTCCATGATGGCCTTGTCTAATTTGATAGTCAATAAACATTGCTCGTGCTAAAGCATTTCTAAATTGTGTCCACTCGCTAGTTGGTTGTACTGTTCGAATTCGATTCTCATTAATAGCATTTACACCACTATCATTATTTGGACCATCATCTTCCATTCCATTTTCCTCATCTTCATCTTCCATTTCACCTTCATCATCAACCTCATGCTGTACTCTTCGCATCTCAGCATCAACTTCATCCAAGTAAGGATCATTTGGTTGTTCTACTCGAATAATATTATGAAGGATGGCACATGCATTAATTATCATGACATGAGTCTTAACATCAAAAAAAGATGCATCTCTCAAAATGGCCCATCGCTTCTTGAACAAATCAAATGTCCTTTCAATCACATTTCGAGCAATTGAATGTCGAAGGTTGAATAACTCTTTAAAATTTTGAGGCTTGTTCCCACTAGCAGACCACTCACTAAGATGATATCTAACTCCCCTATATGGAGCTAAGAAACCGGGGCTATTTGCATAACCCGCATCAATAAGAAAGTACTTGCCTGTAATGTTGGACAACAAATTGTTACTCATTTATAAAGTACTTGCCTGTAATGTTGGACAACAAATTGTTACTCATTTATAGTTAAAAGAAAAAAAAAATACTCCTTTACTATATGTTTCTCATGCCACCAAACTACTAATGTAGCTATTGTTACCATATAATTTGCAACTACCACTTGTCTTTTTTTTGCTTTTTGCTCATCTCCTTCTTTATCCATGTCAATATCCAAATTCTGCAATTCAAAATCATGACAACAATAAGAAAATGTAAGTCAAAAGACCAAATCATGCCAAACTAGCTATTAATTCAAAAGACCAAATTAGCTATTGGAAAACTCTCAAACAAAAATTACAGCTATACCTATCACTGCAAATATCCCCAATCATGCCAAGTTCCATGCAAAATAATGCATAAGAAAAGGATGTCCGTACTTGAATTTTTAATCATATGCTTTAATAAGCTCTACTGCACTATGGTAAACAGAGATTAAAAGTAGGGATTGGATTATATATACCAAGCAGAAGAAAAAGGCTGAAAATTAGGCCCTGCTCGTTGATCATGGGCAAGTATCATTTTGGTTGTGCTACGTCAATTTTTTGTGGAGGTAAACAGTAAACATTATTGTGACTTCTGCTTTTTTATCAGAACCTGCTGCTAATCAAAGCTATACTACAGGGACCAGTTACTCTCATTTTACACTATATTATTCTTAGTATCATCAAAGGAAGATAATAAAATAGCCAACTATGCATACCAATATGGAAAACACTGGATAACCTGTATTAGAAAATATATAAAACGGAAACAGACATAGCAATTGGCAACGAAGTGCAAGAAAATTCATCTAGGAGATCAAGAGTCCACTGATCCACTATCTATTTGACAGGCAAACTAAAAATTGTGAAGTTATGCACGACAATTGCTATATCGGATGACTATCTCTGCTTTGAACTTGGAAACATGAAGAAGTCGAACCAAATGAATGAGAAATCAACTATACTAACCAAAAGTAGAGAGGGCATATACCATAGATATAGTAGACAAAGTGAATGATTTAAATGATTGAAGTGTGAAAAGTTTCAATAGCTTTGATTTCTCTTCAAATGGTTACTTTTTTTTTTACACAATTTCTACTTTCTCTTACCTTGAGTCCCTTTAATGACTCTGCAATCTATTCAACATACAGATTGCAGGATGTTGTTTTGTAGCTCTTTCATTTCTTTAATCTTCTCTCTTTTCACTTTTTGATGTAGATTTCTTTTCTCAATTAGACATAATCATCTTTTCCATTACTTTCACTTTGAATCTTGATCCTTTAGCTATCAATGGAAAGTTGAGGCTTTTTCTGTCGTGCCAAAGGGAATATATTATCTTACTTTTAGCTATACTTGTTCACATTTTCAAACGCACTTCGCAATTATGGACCTTGGTTCTACTGTTCTAGTTCTTCTGATGTTGAACTTACACAAGCATCAAATTCAAAAGGGCATATATATATATATATATATATCCGAAATTATAAGGTTTCGGTTAAAGACCTATAAAATTCTTTGTTTATATATGGGCCGAAATTATAAGGTTAAGGTTTAAGACCTATAAAATTCTATGATATAAATTCTATGTATGGGCCGAAATTATAAGGTTTAGGTTAAAGACCTATAAAATTCTATGATATTATCCTTAGAAAAATTTAATTTTTGTTGTAAATGATATTATTAATAATTCTATTATGATTTTCTTTTTCTAATTTTTTCATATTTATATAATCTTCTTATATTTGTAATTCAAATAATTTATGATATAAAAGATCTACTTTAACTTGTCTAATGTTTCTAAGAAATTATCGTGGATCGTGATGGATGACTCTGTTAAGGCTATGTTGTTCTATGTCTAAATTTGCTAAACACTGTTCCACTGATTCTATTTGGTCTAATCTGTAACTATAATATCCTTCGGGACTTTTGATAGTTTCTAAAGCTAACCAATATGCGTGCTCTGGTGTGCTTGTATAATTATATGTTGGTTGGTTATCAAAATTCATAAAATTATTCAAAAATATTCAATCTATTATATGAGGATTTGGTACTTTAAGAGAAATTTTTGAAATTATACCTTCCTTGCTGAGCTTTTTCTTAAAAAATCTCCGATTCTTTAGAGTTGCGAATCCTTTGACAAAGTTTTGCCTCACCTGATCTTCCCGAATGCCTTTAAATGCCTTCAACAGCTAACACGGCTTGAGTGGTACTACACGGTCTTTTGAACTTTTTGGATTTCTCCCTTTGTCTAAGGGTATCTTCTCTCAGGGTATCTCTCTAAATTTTAAGATTAAGCTTTCTAGGGTTGGCTGCAACTAATTTCTATTCTCTTGTTTCCCGTTCCTCTCTATTTTGATCAAGGATATATGAGAAAAATGTGCATAAAAGTATATGTATTCACAAGAATTTACAAGATGATTTTCTTATGCTCAGGTTTCTCACAAGAATTCATCGTGTCTGATGAATGAGAACTTTGAGATATTTATAGCCTACTTCCGGACTTGAAATTCCGGACTTATGTTCCTACCTATACGGATTTCAATTATGTTGAATCCATAAAATAATATGGCCGACCAAAGAAAAGATTCCAATCTATTCAGCCGACGGATTTCAAATTTTTGAGTTTCGAAAAAGTGTCTTCCAACTGTTTATTGACAAAGCCTGGTATTTGTGTCCCACCTGTGTCTTTCTCCTTATCCTTCCATCTGATTTTCTAAATTATGGATTTCTTCTGGTCCCATGCTTTCAAAATAATGAGTTGTATCATATTCTTCTAGATCAAAAGAATCTTCTGGAGTGTCGTATGCTAAGTAATCTTCTAAATATCCCTGGAATAATTCTTCATCTACCGTTGTCTCTTCAAAATCTTTTTCTAGAAAATAAACATTTGGAATATAAATATTTTGAATCCTATTTTCTGATGCTAACTTATAATGATTCCATTCTGCTTTGAAATGTTTATATGCTAGACTTAGCATTCTGCTTCTTCTAAGCTGTTCTTTTAATGATAAGAGACATTCGACAATATTTGCCTTTAATCTCTATACTTCTTTTGTAGTTAATCTCCCTGGATAACAATTGCTGACTGTTAACCTTATTCTATGAACTGTTAGTGCCATATCTAATAGTCCAATCCATTCTGCTGGGGCTGATCTGATTTCAATCCTTACCCATTCTCCAAAGTCAAGTAATCTTCTGGCAAAATATCCGAGATGGATCCCCAATCTGTACGTGTCTTCTAGATCATTTATCCAGATGTTTTCAAGGAATCCACAGTCTAGTAGAAATTGAGGGGTGAGGACCACTCTTTCTTCATTGGCATATAATACCGAAGGATTGGTATATCTATGTAATGTTAAAGAGGCTTTTAGGAAACTAGGAGGATAACACCGCGCGATGCGCGGTGGGCGAATGTAATGATGCCCAGCAATGCCCAGTTGAGTAATTAATTTTATAATATTAATGAATTCAAACAAGAAGTAAGGTATTAAGGATTGCGGGGCAGCGGCTGCATAGTTTAACTAAGAATAAGCAGAAATTACCAGTAATGTATTTAATTCATAGGTAGATTACAGAGCATAGTTCAGCTAAATTGGCTAAGCACTTGAATAAATATTGAATGTGTGATACCAAGGAAATATCTTTTCAACTCCGGTATCGTCGAAGATTAAAACTGTAAATATATTTTCGGATTCTGGAACAAAAACAAGAGTTTCGTTGTGCTGCAGTCGATGCTCAAGAATGAAATCTCTCCAGTTTTGGTGAAGGCGTCTATGTTTTACACCTATTTGAGTGCTTTTGTTTCCAGTATTGATAAGCAACGTGGGAGTCTTGGTACCATTGATGAAGTGATCGATAAAGCGTGGAATTTTCTGTCATGTGCAAATCAGAAGATATCCAAAAACAAAAGGAAATTGCTTGAAAGAAAGTTGAGATGACAAAGAGAATGCAGGTAAACATGGAATAGCTTACCAAACTGGATGGAGTTGCAGAGTTAAATGTTTGATAAAAGCAAACCGAATCAGAAAGATCTTGGCAGAAATTTGGTCTCAGCGAGGAAGCAACTTGCTGCTGTCTAGTAGATGCGTGGATATCATCTGCAATTAGTGATTATGTGTTAAGCTAAAAATTATATATGATATGGACGAGGATATGAGATAGATATAGTGATATTCTGACCTCGTGATGCTACGACGTTCATGTGCAACAGGTCTGGTAGGGAAACTGTCCAGGGCAATAAAACTTGTTTTTGTAGCTCACAAAAGTGAATGACAACAAATATCAGATTTCCGCTATGCCGAAGTAACAATTGTGTCATGTCTCTTAACAATGTTGTGTTCACAAAAAGCATCCCATCCTTCTTCGAATGCACGATCAGTAACTGCGATGGCCCATTGCCGCAGTCCAAACCTTAGAATGATTCTATTGCAATGATGCTGATGAAGCAACAATTGAAACTGAGCAGGTAATACCTTGAAAAGATGAGGCAGGAAAATAACGTCAAAGAATACCATGCTATTTAACTGTAAATGTTGCAATATAGGTGAAGATGAATTAAAAGTTAACCTGTCCTCTATGGATGCATTTGAGTAGAAAACAGCAAGCTGGTAAACAGCTGTTTGTCGGAGGGAAATTCGCTGGAGATATAGACATTGTTTCTGCCATTGATCTATCAGGAAGAAAGTTGAAGAATTGAAAAATCAGAAAAGTAGCCTGCTAATAGAAATTGTAAGCACAAGCCTGTACTATCTCGTGAGTATTAGAAATAGATTGTAGAGCAATGCACCTGTTGACAAGTCCTTATGCAGAAAATGTGCCAGTGTTATGTATGATATTGTAAACGATAAATAGCATATATATAAAGAAAAGATGAATGTAAAAAGAGTTCTTTTTTTAATTTGCTTTAATGCTAAGTGCAGGCTCTTTAGTACCACCATTGAAAAGATTTATTAGTTGCAGCAGAGGATAGGTATAGAACAATGAATAGGAAAGACAATTCAATGGTAAACATTAAGTGCGAGCTGTCAAATGACAGCATGTAAATTACTGCATTTGCAATGCTTTAATGGTTTGAAGGCAAAATTATAATTCACCATGTACTTGGTATATTAAGTGGAGCAGATAGTCTGACATATAAGTAGTAGGAACTGAATATATAACTTTTATTCGAAAAAAATGCAGGCTTGGGTAATAAATGAACAAGTATGCATACAAAACTGGATGTTCAAAAGCGATAATAGCAATTGTACTGCAAAAAATATAAAGAAATGGAAAAAAACCCCACATTGTATAGATTATAAAGCTGTTAGTTCTACAAAAAGGGAGTTCAGAGTCAGGAATCCAAAGATATCTATAAAAATCCTCATGCTTCCTAAGATGGAGGATCTCAGTTAATCTTTGAAAGCCGGACAAGAACTTTGATACAGGTGCCATTACCAAAGTTCAATGATCATGACAAAAGCTGTTTAGTAGATAACCACGTACAAAAGCCAGGGAATTATGAATAGGTGAGCAGTATTTCCAAAAGCATTAGCAGTCTGCCTAAGTATAGAAGTGTAGACGATAGAACCAAAAAAAATATTAATGTCTAAGCAATCCAAAAGGTAGTGAAGGCAATTCAGCCTAATTTTGCTTTCTTCTTGGAGTCAGCATCTGGACTGTCAAGGTCACTGGTGTCAACAGTCTCTGTTTCATCAAACTTTTGGCTGAGTCGAAGGCGCACTTTTGAGCTAGAACCACCGTGTCCTGTAAGCGCAACGCTTAGATAAGTTAATAGCTGATTCAAAGAAAACACAGTCATGTATCATAACTCTAGGTATATTCATCAACCCGCTGTCAGCAGCTGCTCATTTTCTGTCTGTCGGTCAGTTGAAAGAGAGACAGATTTTGGTTCATTTGTTAAGCGAGCACAATCAAATTATGGTTCAAGTTCAGAGCAATATAAAACGGTATAACGCTGCCTAGCATCAGCGAGTTGTGTTTGGACTGGTTTAATGTGAACCAGAAACGTCTTTGTTTTAAGCTGTGCATGAACAAACTCAAGGGGCAGCTCAAGATTCTGGTAGGAGCACAGAAGATATAAGGGTGACATGACATGGAAATACTGTACTTAGTATTAAATTTGATCAATTAAAATAACCTGATTAAAGTGATCCATTGCTTCAAGACCAGTGAAGGTGAGAATAGTTTCTGCTAGATCTCCAAAGATAGAAGCAGGTATAACTCCACTGTCATCGCTCAAATCAATATCAAAGCGGCATCTGAATGATAAGTATACAAGTGCTTAGGTTATACACTTTATAATATTAAGATTAAGAGAGTATAAGCAGCAGAATTAAAGTTAGGAATTCAGTAATAGGACCTAGGCATAGCAGCGCCTTTCTCCTTGCATGAATTACAAGTAAATTCAATTTCGTAGTCTGCTGTTGTAGCTCGATAGCACTTTGCACAACTCATGTACCAATATTTCTGGAAGATGTGTTCAAAGGAGAGCTTTGCCTTGACCCAGGCAGTCTAAAAGATAGACATTCATAAGATGACAGTTAAACAGATAAGAAGCTATAAAATTACATAACAGGCTATCACTTGATTACCTTTTGTGATGGGGTAACATTGCAAATTAGAGTAGTTTTTTGGTCCCCTTTTAAAGAAAGTGCAGGATTGTATTTAATGTAACTTTTTGCATCAATGATTTCTGCAATTGACTTAGTATTTCTCATTGCCCTACAAAAAAAATATGGTGTAAGGAAAATATCGGCTGGTGTAAAGATACAAGTGAGACTGAGGTGCATAAAAAAATGCTAGTTAATGTCATTGCACCAATTTTTGAGCTGTCTTGCTTCCTGTATTGGTGGATCAACAAGCAATGCAGAATCGAACCAAGTAGAGAGAGAAACGCCTATAGAATAAACAACAGAATGAATATCGAGCTATGATTGAGAACCTTGATATACAAATAAAGGTTATAATTCAAAAAGACAGCATTTTAACAGACCATTGTAGTTGTTAACTTTCAGCCTTCGACCAATGATAACAGGATAGCTTTGCATGTTATTCAATATAACTTGACCTTCATTGTTCAGAAAATCATCCCATAAAGATAGCAGGACAGTTTGAGACCTAACATTGATATAAAAGGCAGGATGGAAATGATTCAAAGATATACAAAAAATGAGATAAGGCCAATAAAAGAGCGTGCAGTATGATAAAAAGATTGCTCACTCTTCATTCAGGAGGACAAATTTTTGGACGCTTGACTGTTTGGAGTTCTTAGTGATTGTCTTCATGGCTAATGAACTGATCACCACTCCGAGGACATCTGCAAAGGAAAAGAAGGCAGGTTGAGAAAATAACGATGTGTGATAAAAATACGAACGATGGACTATTTGCATACTCACCGACGGACTTGCTTCTATCATCCATGTATTCAGCTAAATCAGCAAACTTAGTGAAAGCAAATTGAATAGGCATAATGTCTTCATCCCCATCGACCTCATCAATGACAGTTTTTGAAGTGATCACCCACTGTTTGGTTAATTCAGCAGTTTGAAACTTTAGCGGAATAGTCCTGACATCAGCATTTGAAATCTTATATCTCTTATAAACCTGCAGCATAGGACTCATTCTCGGAATATCAGCATTGAAGATTATCCCTTCAACTTTAGAGCCCTACCAGAAGACAAAAAAAAATTACACATAACAAATATGATGGACAAACAAATAAAGAATCAAATAATTAATGGCTATTTCAGATTCTAAAGTGTAACCTCTGAATCATAGAAAACAAAATTTTGCTTTTTGGTTGGTGTTCCCATAGAATCTGTGACCTGTTGCTTTTCCTGAACTGTGATGATACAAGACCAGTTTTTCATATCAGGCATGATATCCCCAATTGGCAGGAGGTTAGACATTTCTGTGAAAAAAGGGAAAATGATTATAATGTACAGGTTTGGGTATACATAAGACCATAGCAATAAGTAAAACAAACGTAAACTGGTGCAAGTATACCTGAATATAAGAACATTCTACTGCTGGCTCAATTGAAAAACTTCACTGAACACAATATTTCTAGTTTTGCAATCCGTTTTTATACCATCAAAAGTTCCTGGTACAATAAGTATTTTTAGCTCAGCTGAAGTTCTAACTCTGGACAAGGCTACATATAACTGTCCATGAGAAAAGACAGGCTCTTGCAAGTAAATGCCAACATAATCGAGAGTTTGTCCTTGAGATTTATTAATGGTCAATGCAAAGCAGAGGCGAACAGGAAATTGAGTTCTTATGAATGCAATGGAGTTCTTTTGGTTGTCAGGAGTTTGCAAGGGTATCTTTGGAATGAGAACTTTCTTTCCTTGATGCTGGCCGAAGACAATTTCAGCAGAGATAGTATGCCGGCCAAGCTCTCTACATATAAGTCTTGTGCCATTGCATAGACCTTCAACAGGATTTAGATTTCTTATCAGTATAATTGGACAATTTTCCTTTAACATTAACCTGTGAGGAGGTAGGCCTTTTGGGTTCTGAGAATTAAGGAAATCTTCATAATCCCCTTGGTGCCGCTGATCAACAGTTTTGTCGGAACAAATATAAGTGCTAAGCTCTCCAGGAAACCTTCTAATTAGGATATCATTCAGCTCATCAACCGAGCTATTTTTAGGGGTAAGAATACATCTATTTATCATGCTATATGGATCCTGGGAATAGAGAGTTAAATCTGGGAATACAGAGTATAGTAACCTGTTCATAAAGAAGTTTAATTAGAAGCTGTATACCTTGAAGAGTAGGTAGATAAATCAGAAGTTACTAAGTAATGTAACCTGTTTAAGGACTCTTCTTTATCATAATAAGGAATGGCTAAATCTCTTGGCAAAGTTATTTCACCGTCGAAATCCACAGGTTCACGCCCTTCGCCAATTCTTAACAAGAAGTCAGAAAAGTGAGGATCTAATATAGCTCGCATGTTTTCTGTCAACTTCAGTTTATGAAGTTTATCCCACAATGGAGAATTGAGAAAGCATGACTGCAAAAGGATTTCCTTTGTTGCTTGCTCAATAACAGGCAGTGTTTGACGAAAATCCCCACCAAATACAACAACTTTACCCCCAAAAGGCAGTTCAGATTCCATTATGTCTCTAAGCAAATCATCAAATGCCTCAATAGTTTCCCATTTTGCCATGGAAGCTTCATCCCATAAGATCAGTTTTGACTGTGAGAGCAGCCTTGCAACACCGCCTTGCTTGCTAAGCTGGCAGGTTCTGCTCTTCGAGAAATCAAGAGGTATTTTGAACCTTGAGTGTGCAGTTCTTCCTCCAGGTAGGATAGATGCAGCAATTCCAGAGGTTGCTACTGCAATGGCTATAAAGCCTTGCGATCTCAAAGTAGCAAGCAGCGACCGGTATAAAAAGGTTTTACCGGTACCTCCAGGACCATCAATAAAAAAAGAATGTCCTTGGGAAGCAAAGCATGCTTGTAGAATGATGTCATAAGCATACTTTTGTTGGGGATTTAATCTGAAAGACATCAATAGATCTTCTGGCAGAATGTCTATGTTTCTTTCAGATTCTATTTCTTTTGTTAGGTGAACCTGATCTACACTAACAAGATCATCTAATGGCAACTGATAGGCAGCAATGCTTGTACCCATCTGCTGAAGCGATCTGTTAATATCAGCTAAAACCAAGCCCCTAATTTGAGCGGGAGAATAGTCATGATATTGTTCATACCGCTCATAGTCTCTAGAAAAGTCAAATTCAAATTTTCTCCATAACATCACGGGATCAGTTGGAGAACAATAGACCAGATGAGTAGCAAATAACAATCTGAGCGAACATGGCATTTGAAATGCAGCAGCTTCCTCAAGCGTTTCTTCTATATATGTATTAGATTGCAACAAACCAAATGCCAAAGCAGCCTCCCTAAATGACTTCATCTTTTTATCATGAACAGTCAAGAGATCATCGAATGATATTGGTCCTGGAATATGGTTTAAGAGAAGTCTTAGATAGTACCTTTCTCCCTCTTTTGGATTAACACTGACGAGCCTACCTATCACCTTCCAACGCTTTCTTTCTGTCCAGTGTTTATATTTAGAAGACCAGATGAAATGCTGAGGGAAATCTTTATAAAAGCATTTAAGGTTTTCAGCAGCTGCGTTGGTTGCATTCATTTTGAAAAACTCAGTCAGCATGGTCTTAGAAAAATCAACTTTAGCTAACAATTGCAGCAAATCCGAGTTCTTTGGAAAAGAAACAAGCTGCTGATTCGGAAGGTGGACTTGGAGAGTATAAACAGACGGGGTCATCTCATTTAAACGAAACTCATAGATGCGCCAAAACGCTTCCGGAGGTGAAATGTATCGACCTTTTTGGAACTCTTTAATCTCGTCAGTATCAGTAGCACTATCATCCGCCATAATCCTAAAGCAAACCAGATCATGCCCTTTGAACACATACTTATACAAGTACTTGGCCAATTTAATGGTAGAACAAATCTCCACGTTCATGTGACAATCGAACAAAGCAAGAAGATAGGGGTTGTAAGGCACAACCCACCTATTATCAAGGGTGAATCTGCGAATTCTCACTTTCTTGCCATCATCCCTTCTCCTATAATATGGATAAATGTCTTCACCATGGGTTGTATGAGGGCAGAAATTTTTTGGACAGTGATTCTTGCAAGAACCGTCTTTCATACAAGGATAACTTTTATCCATATCTCCACAGGGACCGTGGATCATATGTTTTACAACAAGAGAGTAGAGGTGAGGATATTGAATCCGGTCAGGTAATTCAGCTCAAACTACCTTGTCATAGGACTCAGGATTGAGCAACTTAAATTGAGGCTTTAAAATGAGCAACAAATGAGCATGTGGAAATCCCCGTTTTTGGAACTCAATGACATAGACGCATGCTGCCACTTCACCAAAAATTTGTTTATTCAAGAGCTCATGCTTAAGCATTTCAAATTTAGCTCTAAAAACTCTAGCTAAAAGATCAGGCCTATCCTGTGGCTTCTCATGATACTTCAAATTGCATTGAATTTCTTTCCATGCGGGATTGCAGGTCATGGTAAGGAAAATGTCCGATTTTCCGTACTTTTGTACGAGTGCCATTGCATCGAGATAGCGGCGCCTCATGTCTCTAGGACCACCTATAAAAAAAGCAGGTAGCACTATCCTACGACCAACTTTAGAACCTTCAGTTTGGCCTAGAGAGACACTGTCCAATACTCCTTGAAGAATTTCTGACCTAACAACATTCTATCGGTGTCTATGAAAGTCTAGCCTAGAAGTTTCTATCTTCACATAGGAATCAACCGAAAATTGTTGTAGAAGTCTAAGACTGTGCAGCAGCATCGACTCATCGTTCTCTCTCATTTGAAACCTATAACAATAATACTCCCTTGCCGATACAGTGTCCTCTTCGTTCTTTCCATGTTCAACAGCTATAAAAACCAAGGAAAAAATGTCAAGCTAATGCAGAAAATTTTATGATGTTCACTCCTAATAGGCATAAACAGCAAGAAATACACTTGCCTCTACGTTCCAAATCAAGTAAATGTGAAGGGTCATCAACAGAGGAAGGATCAACATTGAAATCTTCCTCACAAGAATCCGCATTTCTCTTTCTCTTGCGAAGTTTTTTAACACCATGGTGCCATCCGCATTCGCCTTGAGGAAAGAGAATAGGATATTGCAAGGATCATAACAGCCATAGTAATGCTTAATTCTATGGCTGGTATTAGAGTGGGTATAAACTTGAATATGAACATTTTTGTCCGCTGATTCATCATCATCCTCGGTCCATATGGCAGCAACTTGAGAGGCCGTAGGTAGATTATAGACACGCTGGTCCAAACCAGGATAACAATTCAAAACAATTTTATAGTTGTCAATGTTTTGGACATTTCTGAGATTCTTAAAGAATTTAGCATAAGGATTGTTTGAGAGGATGCACATAAGTAATTTTAAAGTACTTTCACGCAACTTATCAGAACTTCCAACCCTCCTTGCTAATTCTTCATCAGAATCAAAAAAGTAAAACTGAATTCCAGAAGATTTTTTGGTAGGCTGGAGGAAACTATTAAGAAAGTGGTAGACCTGACCCTGAACGCAAAAAGTATAAACGCCTTTCGTGTTCTTGGTCAGTTCTGGATCATATTTTGCAGCAAAGGATGTGAATCCCAGGTTGTTATTATAGGTCTTAACATTATTCCTGAAATGAGCGCTTTCCTCATCATTTTCGATAAATAGGCGCCTAAGATCATAAGGCATAGAAGGAGCCACAATAGAAATATCTCCGCCAGAGCAGCAAAAGTTAGGAGGTTCTAAATGGAACCTCTTGGCTCCACAATGCTCACAATCAGGAGCATCTGGAAGAGTCAAAGCTTTATGTGGGATTTCGTCGGCTTGGAAAATTCGACGCTGCCTCCTCTTTTTAGACGCAGCTGCATTTATTTTGAAACTACAATTGAGAAGCAAGCTAAGTTGTGTCTCTATTAAAGGGCATCTAAATAGCTAGTGAGAAATAAAATGCTAACCCGAAGTCTGTTTTCTCACACGGCGATGAGAACAACGCTCTCGAGTAAAAGACTGTGCGTCATATGAGAAATCACAAGAGCAGGCATTTTTTGTTGCCTCCATGATTGAATCAATTTTTTCAACAGAATTGGTAGATCGTCTCACTTGAACAGAGGTGATTTCTGCAACCGTATAAAGAAATAAGCTAACAAAACAGGCTGTTGTCATTTCAATGAACATAATTAGGATGTGGCGGGAAGCAAAGAATATTCGGAAGGATTGTTTTGAGAGTAGTTGTTTAAAAAATATACCTTGAGATGCAGAATTTGCTTCAAAAGTTTGGTTTTGAGACGATGGTATATTCTTTCCAAAATGGAATGTTTGATGCTTATCAGTGAAAGGAGATTGCAGCTGGCCAGATTGCATATAAACCTTGGCCAAAGGAGAGTACTTAACAATGTTTTCAAAAAGCTGATGAGCAAATAGAGGATCTTTGTCTATGCTGGAAGGTTGCATAATGCTCTCAAAAAGATGAGAAGAACTATTGGTACTATTAACCAGCATCACAGGAACAGGGCAAGCAGATGAATTCCTAAAATTTTGCTTCTCAAGAGATTTGTCTTTTCGGTGCAGAAATGGATCGGTATGAACAGCAGTTCCGATAGGATAAAACTCTCCAGAGCTCATAGAAACATGGTCAGAAGAACAATATTCTACTGAATTTTCAAAGAGACTGTTCATATGCAAATCCTCGTTGTCAGAGTTAGTTTCTTGGATGACGTTATCAGAACGATCAAAGCACTCGGCTGGTCGTTCATGCAAAGCTGCAGGTATAGAGTTCCTAATTTTTCTCCTAGGTAGACAAAAATTAGGTTCAATAGTAGAAGAAGAGAGGTTCAAATTTTTTCTTTTTTCTGGAAGAAATTTTCCTTTGGAACCCTTAAGATCAGCCTTAGCAGCTAGTGGAAACTCTGCAGATTGTAAATGAAAAAACATCCATTTACAAAGAATTGAAATGCAAAACTGGCAACCAGTAAGTAGGGGAGTGACGGTGTGAGAACCCTCATTTTTAAAATACAATTTTCCCAAAGTACATGCCTTGCACCAAGATTTAAACCACCTCTTATATGCCCTAGCATTATATTTCACAATGTGTTACAACAAATCCCTTGTATTGACCCTCACTTTAAAACACAATTTTCTTACTTACATGCCTTATTATAAGATCTAGACCATTTAATATATGCCCTTCCAAATTATTTTCTATGTGTTATAATAATTTCCATGCATTTCATTTCAATTCATTTTACTTGAAGTAAAATATTTCCTTGAGCTAGGTTGTAAATAATTCACCACTTGTAATTGTCCAAGTATTCTTTTATTAGTGGTAGAGACTTTATGTGAGAGATTAGAGGTGTTGAATAATTATTGGTGCATTTGGAAAGGTAAGAATGGCATTAGTCAAAGATTAAGAAAGGTTAGGACAATAATGGAGCCATGTGGCAAAACCCTAGTCATTTATCTTGTTTGACCAAAGGATTAGAGGAATTTTTAAACCAACTTTGCTTCATTTTCCTCCAAAATTTCGTCCACCTTAAGGGCTTCCAAGGGAAGGAAGAAAACTCCATCTTCTTGCTATGACAACCTTAGTTTGATCTTGAACAAAAACCAAAAGAGAAAGATCTAGAGTTTGTGAGAAAATTTCCTTCAATCTTTGAGGTTGTTTCAAGCCTAAAGCTTCTATTGTGGTGGTTTGTTTGGTGACCAAAGCAACTTGTAAGTAAGGTTTGGGCAACGACGGTGATCGTAACTGAGACGTTTGACGTCGATTATTACTTTTGCTTGACAGGTGAGTGTTCCACTACCTGCTACTTGTTATGTGAAATATTTGTGTACTTGAAAGTATTGAATTGTTATTGTTTGAGCCAAACACTGTTTTAATTAAAATTGAGGCGAGTGTGTACTATATCGCACTCGACCTTCCTTATTTTTTCTTTTCACTGAGGCTCTACTTACTGAATGAATTAACATGAAATGAGATATTACTATACATGACTGTGCTTAAGTTGCGTGGATGACATTCCACCAACTACTATTACTGTTTGGGTACCCAACCTCATAGGTGAGTCGATTGTATCGAGCCAGCAAGGGCTTGGTCGAGAAGGCCGATAAACCTTGAGGACTGTTTACTGTTCACTGGAAATTGAATCTTGCTTGGAGGTCCCTGGTGAAGCATAGCCGTTGTGCTTGCTTGTTGTGTTGTCCAGCACCACCAGTGATAAAATCCTCGGCTTGATACTGTTTCATTGGAATCCTTGAGCATTGGAAACTCGGATTCCTGGTATACTCGAGTATTACCAAACTACTGTTTATGGAGTGCGGGCCCGGTGGGGGGTTGTTTGGTGGACGGAGACTGGTGAAAGTGGTGTTCTACGGACCTATATACTGTTACAAGTGTTGACGGAGTGTCAACAGGAGGCAATTATGATCAAGCTCAAGTGGACCTTTGGCTTTTGAAAGCCACCCGTATCCTTGAATTGAACTGTGATTAAACTGTTATTTTACTGTACGGTGTTTAGTTGGCTATTTTGTGATTTTATGTGGCTATGTGTTTACTTGTTTACCTGGAACCTCACTGGGCTTTAGCTCACCCCATTCCCTTTGTTTTCCTTAACAGATCGGGAAGGGATTTGATCGAGGGCTTTCTTAGCTTTATTTTGCCGTTCTTGCGTTTGGAGGTTGTAACTTTCGTTTAAGCAGACTTGTAAGCTTAAATTCTTAAGGGTGATTTATATTATGTAATTTTGAGTGAAGCGTGGTAAGTTGGCATGCGATGATATATGTACTAAGCTGAATTGTTGAATTAGTGATTATGTTTGAGTTAGTGTTTCAATCCCCTGCATTGTCAAATGTTACATTCGTTTCATTGATGATATTAGTACTTTGAACGACTGAGTCCTGGCGAGAGCTGGGCAGGCAGTCCGCTGATACCCTAGGGTTTGCCCTAGGGAGATGTGGGGCTGTCACAGAAGGTGTCCTAAAAACCACCGATTGGATAAGAAAAAAGTAGGACATCACCAACTATACCTGCAAGAGTACTTGCATTTGGAGTGTCACTTGCTATTTCAGCAGAGGAAACAAAATCAACACGAGGAACAAAAGAAGCAGAGGTGCGAGAGGACATATATTGTAATGCCTCAGTAATGACATTGGCACTGTCATGACCGGTCTTCAATGGTTCACCTCCTAACATTTCACTATGCATAGAAGGTTGATTCGCACTATCAAGATTTTCAGGATGCGAATCAGGGAAAGAAACATCGGATTCTATATAACCAAGCGGAACCTTGCGAATACGTGGGAGTAAATGTGTATCTTTTTTCTTGGCAGATGTATTCTCTCTTCGACGTTGTAGAAGTTCCATTTTTTCCAACGGTGGCATTTCTGCATATTTTTTACGGCGAGTAGCATTTCTATCCATTCGATTTTACTAAGAGTGCTAGAATGCTGAAGGACTATATAAAGAAAAGAACATCTAACTCAGCAGGGGAAAATGTAAACTAAAAACCGATAGAAAACAGAGCGAGCAAAAATCAAACAAATAGCAGGGGGGTAAAGGGGTTAACAGTTAATAGCTGACCAAAAAGCAAATATTTAACAAAAAAAGAAAAATCAGGCAGGTAATTACAACGCAAGAAATAGGCATTTTCTTACTGGCAATAGAAGAACATCAGGAAAAATAGAATAATGTGTACATGGAATGTGTAAGGAGCACAAAAAGGTTAAAAAAGCTATCAAAGAAATAATAAGAAAAGGGGAAAAAGAAACAAGAGACAAAAAAAAAGAAGCAAATCTGGTGATAGGAATTTAGCAGGGACAAGGAAAAAATTAAAATGGTCGAACAAGTGTGCAAGAAAGTAGAGAAGCAAGGAAAAAGTAAGAAACACAACAATACGAGAGCAATACTCAAATATATGAACAATTAGAGGAGAAACAATACAAAAGAAACTGTAAAGTGGAGATGCTCACCAGGAAGCAGCGACTATAGCAGCAGTGCAAATTAAAGCCAAACCAATAAACTGGGAAAGAGGGAAGGTTCAAAATAGCTAAAGAAAATGAAGAATGGTGCTTATGAGGTAGCTCTTTCTGTCTAGCAAAGGAACAAGAGCAATAGAATAGGGAAAACAATGGAGCAAATGCACAATTACCACAGATCATGATGATGATCAGCAGAAAATCTGCTGTGGAAAAGCTAAGAAACGGTATAACCATTGTGCAAATGCAAAGCAGAAAACAATGTCAATCAACGGGAGAAAAAAAGCTGATGGGCGACGAGGGGAGGAAGTGACGGTATCTTGCAGATTTACAGACATAACCCCAAACAAAGCACAAAAAGACTAAAAGGGCTCTTATGAGGAAGAGTAAATACAGTCACAAGAAATGGGTAATACAATAAAATAAGACAGCATTGTTCAGCTCAGTACAATCACTTGTCAACAAAAGAAGGCTGCTGACAAGTAACGTGAAATGACGGACAAAGAAATCGAGAAAGTATGCATCTAAACTAAACAAATAAAATGCGTCCATAGTTAATTACAAAGAATTGGTAATTAAGTATGTTAATGATAGAATTAGTTAATTACGAATCAATTAATTATTAAGACAGTCCAAAGCAAAGAAGAAAAGTCTAATAAGAAATGCTTTTCTCAAAGCGGAGCAATGCAGGCATATTAATTGAGTAACAATTAATAGCAACAATTTGCTAATGAACTGCGATTGGTTAGGCAACAAAAAGTAACAATATTAATTAAATAATTAGCAATTAATTGTTAAAAAGGGCAACCAAATATGATTTGATCGGGAAAAAAAGATTAATTTTTGGCTAATAACTGCATACAACTGGTAATCAAATGCAATTTGTTCGACAATAAAAGCGTGGAACCAGAATCTAATTAATATAAAGTGAACCCAAAAAAGTCAATGGGTAAACCTTATTTGTTGGGCATGACAAAAAATAAAAGGACATTTTTCTTAAAAAAATCTGGAAAAAAGGTAATTAAATGAGATTTTTTGGACAACAAAAAAAAACTTGTTTTTTGTTAATAAGTCGAAAAAAGTGATGGATTAAATGCAATTTGTTGGGCAACAAAAGTGGCAATAAAAAACCGACATCACTAATAAGTTATTAACAATTAATTAGTATTTAATAATAATCAATAGAGTCAAAGGAATAATTACAATTAAAGATAATTAGTAATAATTGTGGTCTATTCGGCAACGCAGGACCAAATTGTAGCGGAACACTTCCGAGCAAACAACAAACAACAAAGAAAAGAAACAAAAGAATTGCCAGCTGTCCAAGGAAACAAAAAGCAACAATCAGCAAACGTCCAATTCTCATGCTGGCTGGACGATATCAAATTGGAATCCCACGGGCTGGACGACCACCAATCAACCAATGCAAGGAAGCCACGTTAGCAATTGAAACCCAATTGGAAACAACGGCATTCGCCAATAGACTAGATATGTTAATAAAAATCAAGGGTATGAACACAATGATTGTTTATTTTGCTATGGTTACATGGTTCTGGGTTATTTGGACAAAATTTGTGTGGGCTAATCCAATAAGAAGGGCTAAAACGAATTCTACTTGTTGGGCTATAACTTGTGGCTAGGTTCAGAAAATGATTTTGTACTGCTTGTATTTTTGAAAAATGTTGGGCTTGGACTTTTTGTCCAATTATTTCTACGATTGGATAAGGAAAAGGTTCTAAAATTGTGTAGGGTTTGAAAAATAGTCTGGGCTTAAGAAAGCTTAAAAGCCTTTCATATTCAGGTTTTTCAAAATTTGGGCCAGAGAAAGAACTGGCCATATGGGATGTTATCTGTGATAACCTTCTTTTTAGCTCTCCCAATTCTGATATTTGTGAGAGAATAGTGCCGCTTTGTAACCCTACAATCCCATGCATTTCTTTGAGTTGTTTTGTCAAGGAATCAATCTGAGCCTTTTGGGACTTAATCTCATCCTCGTAAACCCTGCATTTCTCATCTATTCTTCAAAAATTATTTACCATGCTATCACAATGTCTACAGAATTGTAAATTTCTACTTTTATCAAATTCTACTACATCTAAATAACTACTACTACTTCCAGGAGTTTGAGAAGGTCCTGGTATTTTTGTACTATCCATGCTGGCCTTAGTATCTACATGAAATGTTATGCCAATATTTTTTCTAGCAAATTCTAATGCTTCATGAATATTATGAAAAGCTTTCCAAAGAGGGTTTTGAAAATTTTTGATTTGTTCTACTACTGAAATCCACTTAGAGTAAATTCCAGGTGTCCTTCCTTGTACTACTATATAATATGAAAAACTTTGTTTTGGAAGATTGCTAAAATAAAATGCTAAGATATTTAATATTCTAATTTTTTGTGCTACATTAGTGCTATTCATGTTCCAGAGGTTATTTAAGATATCCTGCTGGATTTCTTCCAGATTACCTTCTTCAGTGCTACGAAAATATACACCGGTACCTTTGGGATACTTTGTCAGTTCCCATTGTCCAAGCTTTACCCTGCTACCTTGTGCCATATTGTTTCTGAAAATCACAGAATTTATGAGAATTGTCGGGATAAAAAACCAGCTAAGCTATTATTACTTCCTTTAATGTGTTCAAATTGTACTTTATACCCATTACCAATTATTCTATCTGTAAAATTTAACCATCTTCTAGTACTACTTCTTTTTTCATTATTAGTATCATAAAACTTTTTTATAGCTTCACAATCTGTTCTAATAGTTATTTCTGGTTTATTTATAATAAAAAGTCTGAAATTATCCAAGGCATATGCTACTACTAATAATTCGGCATCAATGTTACTTATATTACCTTTTTCTCTATAATTACCACTAGCATATCCACAAATTTGTTCTTCTTCTCTTTTGCTATATTTGTGTGGTTTTGCTAATAAGATTGCTCCCCATCCTTTATTACTTCCATCACATTCTATAAGTAAATAGTCTGTATCTAATGGTAATCTTAAATCTGGTATTTATTAACAACACTTTTTATTTCTTGTACTAATTTTATATCTTCTTTGTTAAAGAATTTTTGTCCTTTTAAAGATGTTTTACTGTATAATGGTGCTACTAAATTGTTTAAATTTTTAATGAAGGGTCTAGCGTAATTTAGTAATCCTAGAAATTTTTGTAACTTTTTTGTTTCTTCTATTTTATCTGGAAATTCTACAACCTTTTTACAAATATGTGATTGTAATTTTATTTTACCTTGTCCAATTTATGTTCCTAGAAATTCTATGTTTTTTCTAAAAAACTGAGCTTTCTTTGAGCTCATTACTATACCATGCTTAATGAATTCTGCAAAGACTAATTTTAAATGACTTACATGTTCTTCTTTATTTTTAGAGAATACTAACATATCATCTATATACACAATTACAAGACTATTATATTTTCTAAAAATATCATCCATTTTACTTTGAAATATTAAGAATGTTTGGATAGGCATTTTTTGGCTTATTCCAAAAAATATGTCAAATTGGTGTTTGGATAACAAAGAGTAGACCAGAATAATATACATGTACATTCCATCTCGTATGTTCCAGCATGGACATTATGGTCAAAACCAAATCTAGTTGATGCTTGAAGTGTAGGCCCACGTGGACATATACCTGGCATACCGATTCGGAGTTAACAAGTCTTGACCGACAGGGGCCCTCCACTTCTACTGTGTTTCACTTGCTTACAGTTACATATTTTGTACCGTTGCACCTTCCGTCTGAGTAAAGCAAAGGGAAAGCTGCTCCATCAAAGCCTTCGTCAGAGAACTTATTCGGCTGAGCAGCTCTTTCACTGAGCAATTACTTCATCATCCAACCCATTCAACGACTACATCATAAAGGCCATTGGAAACTATCAGGAAGACTGAGTCTACTGCTACCAAGCGGCCGAAGGAATTGATTCCTCTGCCATGAAGTGATAGCAAATTTCACTTCGCATGCGAGGTTGGGACAGCGTGTTGTTCTATAAATCTGTGAAGCAAAGGTTTCAATCTGCAATTACAGAAATGCCTCCACGTTTGGAGCGTGGTAGTATGTGATTCGGCTCATCTTTCATCGATCGATTGCAAGTTCAGCGCTTTGGAAAGGAAGGAGTTAAGTGCTCTTATATTCCCAGGTTTCCTTGCCCTTGCAATACGCCGTTAAGCTGCCATACAACGGTCGGTAATTTCTTTTTTAGACTTGTCTAATTGGTTGGTCAATTTTATCATGTTTGATTTCGGTAGTTCCTTGTTAAAATTTCTCCCATTTCTGTCAAGTTGCTGCGTATTTGATGAATCGCATGAATGTTAAATTAGGGTTCCATGACTGGCATTCTTCCCAAATATGCGTTTAATTACAGTTGAAGAATCATTAATTGATGTTCACGGTTGTGTAATTTTTTGAAGGGAATTACTTTCTTATCTACCCTGATGCTTCAATTTTTCAAGTCGCCGGTCTAGTTGATCCGGATTGCTGTTTAAAGTTACACTAAGATGTCAAAACAATTTGCCTACGACAGTCATTTTTTAGACTTAGGCATAGAATACAAAACATGCTTTACAGTTAGAAATAGAAAACTTGGTGAAGACGTTCATCAATTGGTTCAACCGTGTGAGTAATTTATGGGCCTCCCTCATTCTTAACATAGTTGTGTAGACACCAAATTTTTACTCGTTTATTTATTTACTATTTTTGTTTTAATTATTTCAAAATTTTGTCTTAGACATTTTTTTTAAGCATTTTGGACATTAAATCTTTTAATTTAGTTCATTTTTGCTTATTTGTCTATTAATTTTAAGATTTTTCGAAAAAGAGAGAATTGCTCACAAAAACATATTCTTTAAATTTTTAGATTCAAATTAGGAAGGTTTATTGTTATTTATTTAAGGAAAAGGGAAAAAGGGAAACCCGATAGCGGGTTTTGGGCTGTTCTGAAGAGAAAAAAAAGAAGAAAAATGAATGGAAAAAGAGAAAAAGATAGTTTCTGCGGTTTCTGGCATTTGGCCTATTTTCATTACTGCGTTTTCTGGCTCCGTTAAGATGAGGCAAGTACAGGCCATCTAAGGGCTCCAATTCAAAACCATGATCAATGGCTAGGAGGGGGGCCGGGTGCTGGAATCATTTAGGGCCATCAAGATGAGTTTTGAGGGTTTTAGGGACTTGAGGTTCCCATATAAAAGGCAAAGGGTGACGGCTGACGGCTAGAAAAAACTTCAAGGAAGCTACGGGCTGGCTGGGGAGAAGAGTGAGCTGAGAGAGGGAGGCGCGGCTGAGAAGAGGAAATCTGGATGACGGCTAGGGTTTGAAGGGTGATAAAAAGAGGGAGAGTCGGAGAGCTAGGCAAGAGAAAAAGCAGAGAGAGAAGGACGACTGGACGACTGAGGGAATACTAGAGGTAACGGCTGAAGGCTGAAGAGAGGCTGCGGGGGAGTGAACCAAGAAAGAGAGGAAGGAATCAGAAACCGAGGGCTGAGAGCAGAAGTCTGAGGATGAAGTTGGCGGCTGAAATCTGATATAGAGGAGAGGCACAACAGCGTGAGAGGAATAGGGGCTGAGGTAGGAAAAGCCAAAAAAACGAGAGCTTGAGAGGAGAGCAACAAAGGAGTATCGAGAATCTCATCGTCAAACATTGGCTGAGGTGGTGACGCCGCCGTTGCTGGTGCTGTTTTCTTGCTACCGCCGTTGCGCTTGTCGCTGAGAGTACGGGTTTAAGGCAGTGGAGCAGGTAACTTTCCACCCTTTTTCTTGTTCATTTCCATCGTTAAACAGAACCCAATCTGTTGAAAAGTTGTGAGCCATAAATCTGGTGTTTTGTTTCCTTGTTTCTGCTCTTTGAGATTTTATGGGAAGGGTAGATCTTTATTCGTTGTTAAATTTTGTCAAAGCCTGAATGAATCTGGAAATGTTGCAACCGGATCCTGATTCACAGATTTTCTATACTTTTTGTGTGCACAATCTGATACCGGGCTGTTAAGCTCGTGAAATTGGATGAGGATTTGTTTTGGTTCTTTTTGGTGCAAACTAAGTTTAACACTTGCCAAGTAAGAGGGTCTGAATCCGTGTAGTGGTTAAATCGTTGTTACCTGGCTTGCTTGGAAAAGATTAGACGGTAGTTTGATGTCGGGCTGGTCTGGAAAAACAAATGCTTTGTTGTCTGTAGCGGTCATAACCATAAGGTGTAGTTTTCATTTCCAGATTTGTTCGGCCCTCTTAAATCTTTAGATATTAATTATTGTGCTGAAAAATGAAAAGAAATTTTGTTGATCCTCATATTCCAACCCAAATCCGTTTGGTTGGGGGTTTTTCGTCTGACGAAAGGCGATGGGGATGAAGCCGAGAAAATTGCAGAAATTCTATTTCCAGTTTTGCACGCTTTTCTCTTCCTAAATTTTGTGTTTCAAATCCAAAAGTTTCATGTTGAAAATTGGAGAAGTGTTTGATTAATCTGTTGCCTGGTTTTTTGCGTTCCATGAGGCTGAGATTGGTATATTAAGAATCTGCTGCAACAAGCTCTCGATTCTCAGCTGGTTGCAGCAGCATCTTGGCAGCAGCCCCTCTCTGAGTTGTTTAATTGCCGGGGGTTTGTTCACTTTTTTTGGGTTATGCAGTGGGTAGGGATTGAAGTGGTTCTTTGCAAAGGTTAAAATGTTTTCTTTCCCATTGCTGGTGTCCTACCCTGCTTCACGCATTCCTGTCTTGTTGGCAAGGATGGTGTAGTTTAGATCACTCTCTTGATATCAGCTACTGGTTAGCTCATGCTAAAAGGATACGTAAGAAATCTTGCTGTTTGATTCAAATTTGAGTTGTTTAATCCTTTGGGTCGTTACTCTGTACAAGCACATTTCGGATGAATGAGCTAAAAATCGCAGATAAAAAGCTTCATCAATGGCCGAAACCTGCTGTTGCAGAAACTTCCTTCGGTTTGCTGAAATTTTTGATCATTTGAACTGCTTATTTGAAATGTTTTTGAGAGGTGATTAAAATGGTTTTGAGTGGAGCCGACTCGAAGTTTTGCATGAATTTTGTGTTTGCCGAAAGTTTGCTTGGGGTTTGCTGAAGTTTGTGCATGCTGGCCATAGCAGAAATGGCCGAAGGAATGGTTTCAGTTTTGGCTGAAAATTGCTGACTGCATGCATGCAAATGTATTCCAAAAGTTGCACTTTAACCCCTGAAGCCTCCTTAATGCTACTAGGACCCCATCAGTTGAATAATTTCATCAATTTGATCCTTGGTAGTTTTTAATTTTACAATTTCATTGCTTGCTTGCTTCAATTGACTACTATGCTTTGTTTCAATTGCACTTAAGTCATGACTTTAGGGGTTTTACGATCAAGTGAGCTTTGTATTTGCGCATTTCTTTTAAATTTTCTCAAATAAATTGGTACCTTGACCATTTCTTTTATTTTGGAGGATAAATAAGTGATTTCACTCCATTTAAGGCATCAACTCAAGGGAGGTATAACTTCTTTTATCTTTTTTGTCTCTCTCCTATATGATCCAACGTGCTAAGTGAGAATTGCATGTCTACTTTGCTTTCCTTGCTTTTCCTTAATTCATTTCATTTACTTTTGCTTTTATTAAGTCATTCTTTTATTTATGGGGTATGTGTACACCTCTTGGCTTGTAATAGATAGGGCTTGGAGTGCATTTTTATTCCCTTTTCCTCTTCCCCATTTGTTTTAGTTAGCAAATGTAATAGGTTCATTAGCTTGATTGCTTGCTTTTGTTGCTACGTGCTAATTTGCTTTATTAGGCTTTTGCATTTAGTCGAGCATGCTAAGTGTTATGTGCTACGTGTTTATAGGTGATTGGCATGTCTACTTGCTTTCTATAGTCATAGAGGAATGTGATGAATGTGCGTCACCGTGGCTAGTCCAACGTTGGCCATGGTCTTTTCCCTCGAGCTCTCGCTAGTCCAATGCTTGCGAGAGAATTTTGGAAAAGGGCTAGTCCAATGCTAGACCCAATAGGCCGTCCCCTCTCTTTAGCACATACTTGCATGTTTCACTACATTTCATACATTTTTCTTAGTTTTCTAGCATTTGGCATGTTCCTCCAATCCTTTCCCCTTCATTTTAGGTTTTTGCATCCTCATGCTAGTTGTAGGGTACATTTGCTTGAAAGTCCCCTTTAGGTAAGGGAAACGAGCGAGTGTGGCTACAAAATAGCCTTAGCACGCTAGTTCTTCCTTCTAGTCAAAGGGAAAATTAAAATCATGAAGATAGAAGTCATTCCCGTACCCGACTTGATGCATTCCTCTAGGATCATGCACCTCCATTTTACCATATCATTTTTTCATCTACATTTTCTCCCTACTTATATTTTTTACTCCACATGCCATGTTCACACACTTTCTCTTCTTTCCCTATCACTTATTTATTTTCTACCTCACAAATTGCACCCAATTGTACTTAGATGCATTTACTACCATTATACCATATTTTGATCCACTTGCACACATACACCTTCATTTTCTCAATTGGCACACATGCACTTTTCTTACATTTGCACACATGCACTTTTATTACATTTGCACACTTGCACTTACATTTGTATTTGTATTTTATTTTATTTTGCATTCCTCTTACATTTTCACACTTGCACTCATATTTGGGTCTTCATTTGCATTACCCGTGACCTCTATGAGAGTTTTCCTTATTGGCCATCACAACTCATGTGATTGGGACCAAAAAGCCTCATAAGAGACATTTTAGATTTAGGATTGCATTTTTTTTTCATATCCATTAGTCACATCCAACATGCAACACATATTTTGGGTAGAAGAATTAAGAAAAGAAGGGCTAAGTCACGCAACTAGCTTTGGCTAGGGTAAGGGAGTGCCTTAGGCTTTGCCTTTGCCTTCTCCCTTATCAAATGTGACCCCCGATCCCTTTCTTTGGTTACGTAGACCTAAGAGTTCTTTAAAAAGGGTTTGTTTACTTTTCTTTCCAAAAAATCACTTTTTGGGTGACTTGGTACACCCTAACTCTATACCAAGTGGCGACTCCATTTTCCATTCAAAACCCTTTTTGAACTTTGTTTGGCCAAACCGTCGCATTTCACAATCCCACGGCCTTTTTTTTCATTTTCACACACATTCACATACACACTACTTTCACATACTCAAAAAGTGGGGCGCGACAAGTTGCATTTGGATAGCATTCTAAACTTCGCTTTCGTCTGATGATGAACTTATGGGCATCCTGCTACCCATGCTTTGTGTCAATTTTTTCCCCATAACCACCCACGATGTGCTGATGTATGTGTGATCTACAGGAAGTTTCCATGCCCGCGAGCAATTCATATATTCAGAGTTCAAGCGTCGGTTAGTCTTCCCCCTTGCCGTACCACTATATTTGGCACCAATAGTCTAATCCAAATGTGTAGAACCTTTCTTACTTATTGTTGGATTATGTTACAGAATCCCCTTGCAGCCCCAGTTCTTCTGTCACAGCCCATTCCTCTTGTGCCTCTAACGACTTTCACGAGGCCCTACAAAACTACTTTGACGTAAGATATCATTTTCTATGCCGTTTTATTTCATCTGCTATTGTGCATACAACATATTTATAAAAGACTGATGTGCTTATTGGTTTTTTCATAGATGTCTGACAAAAAATATTGGCTGCCCTGGGAAGAGGATCTTTATGTCCGCACCTACGTGGAGTGGCAGCATAATGGAAAATAGGAGGCAACTCGTAGCACGTTGGCTAACTTCACTGCATTGGCTAACTACTTGACCCAAGAGTATGGGCTCGGTTGCACTGGAAGCCAATGCCAGTCCAAATACTATCGCATGGTGGAGAAATGGAGGTTGTTCACTCATCTCCGGGGAGATTCTGCCAAACCTGAGACTGGGATAGGGTGGGATGCCGAGCATAAATGCTTCCAAGCTGGAGCTGATCAGTGGGCTTATTTGTACCAGGTAATTTGTACCAGTGGGCTTATCAGTGGGCTTATTTGTACCAGGTAATTTCTGACCATTGTATGCATGTTCCATTGTATTTCCTTAACCATGAAATTGTGCAGTAGTTATAGACTTTCGTTTACATAATTAGTCTTCTCAATTACCTTGGTTACATACATGCCAATTCCTTATGAAAAAGTGAGAATGGAAGAACACATGTTATCTGTCATTAGCTCTTTTTAAAGTAGGGTTTTGAAAGCCATAGTAGGAAAAAGGCTACTATCTATTGGAATTTTGCTACTGCTCTAGTTCTGATAGTATTACAGAACAGTGCGTCTCTACTAGGGTGAAACAGCTTACTGTCTAATTGTTTCGTTTGAGACTAAAACAAAATGCTCCAATGTAATCATATTGATTATGTGTACAGAATTCAGAGTTGGAAGAATTGGAAACATCTGAATTATTTTTGTTTCTTGTACTTCAATTCCTGTTCTGTCTTATACATTTTGCACTACCCGTTGTACATAGAATGTGCATCTAACTTAGCTTCTTCATACAAATAGATAAACAAGCACTATTTGGAGTTCTAACACCCAAATAGTGCTGATTTGGTGATGCAATGGGATGCGGTTATGGGTGGCAAACACGCCACTGGCAGTCGAGCTCAGTCCTCGGCACAGCCCTCGCCACAATATGTGCCTCCTCGAGTAAGGAGACGTAGGGGGGACAGTAGTGACATCAAGGGGAAAGGGGTGGCTTCCAGCTCTGTTATTGACCCTCCACATCACTTCCTTTCATCAGACGATGAAGACAGCCCTATTCCAAGAAATCCTAGCAAGCGTCCAATTTCCAGTGGTGCTTATAGCTCTGAGAAGGATGGATCTAGAGGTGCGAAGTCTCGACAGTCGGGCTCTGAAAACTACCAAGAAGCGCTTAGCAATTTCAACAGATTTTCTTGTATTGCGGCAAATGAAAAAGAGTCCAGAGAGAAATATTCCATAGCTGCTGCCAAAAAAGCTGTCGAGAGCTTGGGTTTGGAGAAGCGGCTGCATATGTTCTTGTTGAAGGAGTTGCTGGATGAAGAGTTTAGAGCTCTGTTTCTTAGCTTCAGTAGGGATGAGCAGTTAACCTGGATTGAGATGTTCATCATCCCGAAGATGGAGGGGAAGTGAAGTTTCGGTGTTTATTGGCTATCCGTAGTTCTTGTTTACTATTTGTTGAATGACTTTTATAAATTTTCGTTATCGGCTAGTAAGTTCTTGTTTAATGCTATGGCCATTCATGGTTGTCAAAGACCAGATTTTGCTTAGGTTTGCTATGACCCAAAATGCTTGGCTTAGTATTTCGATAAGTGCTATTTATGCTCCCACGGGCAGTCATTTGGTGTAAACTTAGGAATGTTTAACTGTGCAAGTTTGTTAAATATGTTGGTTTGAAAGTGGCATCAACTTGTATGAGTGTTGTTGAACCTGGATTGATTTGCATGTGCTAATTTCATCAATTTAAGGGCTGTTAATTTGGCTTGTTAAGGGCTGTCTTTGTATGCTGTTTTTTATGAGTATTGAATTTGTCAGTTGCTAGGAGACTTACCTTCGAAGAGTACTGGTAAGTAGTTGCATAGAAATTTTTTATTTGGTAAGTAGTTGCATGCTGTTTTTTCTTCTTTTGAGATGGTTAGAACCATAAGTATGTTTTCTTCTGAATTCTTTTGCTTCATTTTGCCTAAGCTTCCTCTTGTTTATTCTTGTATCCATTCTGCTTGCAGAAGTTGTGAGGTACTAGGCTCAGGCCATTAAGCAACTCCTTACGCATTATTGAAGGAGGAGTTGAAATGGAGGAGTAGGCCTCTTCGGATTTGTGTATTACCTGGATTTTAAGCTTGAAAAGGAATTTCTTTATAAAGGATTTGCTGCATTTTCTTAATAGAAAAGTCGACTGCTTTTCATATTACATGCTTCAATTCAATTTTTTGGGACTAAAGTACTACTATGTAGCGCCTAACTCAAGTATTACATGCTAACTCTTTGCCATTTAAGCCTAACTGAAGTACTACAGTAGCTCTTCAATGCCAAGTTGGCGACCATCTCGGGCCCTCGAACCTTTTGGGCTAAACTTTTAAAAGCTGAACCTTTTCTGAAAATGAAATATCAAGAAAGAAGACTAGAGTTTACAGGCTGATGTCCTTTAAATTTTTCGCATTCTCAACAACAGGCAACAATCCATAGGCAGATGGTCTATAGGAATGTTAATTTATGGTGTCAATGATCAAGTTGGATTGTGTATCTGCTAGTAAATACTACTGATAATACACAGTGAAAGCCTGTGGTAACTCTTTGCTATTTTACAAACAACAGCCTTTTATCTTGAATATTTCATTGACTCAATCCAATCATGCTCGGGCTACTCTCTGTTTATTCTTTAATTACAGCCTCCATACTTTTATTAATTGAGTGCAAGTTTATGTGTAAGACAGGGGTTTATTCATTACGGTAAAAACTTCATCAGGGGCCCTCAATGAATTGGAATTGGGAGCCTCACGTTCTCCACTATGTGATGCGTCTCCACTTCCCAATTATTTTGCATAACTCATAGGTGACATTCGGTGCAGCCATTATGGAACTGGGACATTTGCATACGTCAAACCAATAGGCATGGAAAGAACAACACAAATCCTGAAAAATTGATTTTATTGCCTCCTCACGTTTTTGAGCAGATGAAGCACATGCTCACTTCCCACCTTATGAAAAAGCTTAGGTGTTGTTTTTGTTTTATTAGATAGAATATTTTTCAAAGCACTTGAGAGTAGCATACTCTCTGGTTCAATAAAAAAAAGAATTGGAAAAAATTGCCTTTATGTGAGATAAACATATGTCTGGATGATTACAGCAACGGGACTTCTAAGGACAATAATGTGTGAAACCCGAATCTTGTGCATATAAAGAGAATAACTCCAACGTACCCGATATGTGTGATCTTTTGATATGAACAAATGAGATATTCTCAAAGTGTTTAAAGTGCACACTGTCAAGAATAGTTCCATTCTTGTAGGTCTTTATGAAGTTTACTCTTATCAAAAGGTGAGCTTTTTTAGATAGCTACTGTTAATTCACGGGGCCTTATACATCTTTAAAAGAGGGGACTTGTAAGAGAATAACTTCACGAGTGAGGGTACAGACAACTCTGATCCCATGTGCATCCCAATTACCTTGGTTGCATCAGTTTTTTTTTCAAATTCATGTCCATTCTCGCCCTTTAGAATCAGGCGAGAATACAGTCCTACCATGCAACAGACATCCACCAACCATCTCTCTTTCACCAGCTTTCCAAAACTTGGTATATCTCTCTTCCACTAGTAAGTCCTTGATTTTTTTCCCTGCTTTCCCATTCACGAAACCGTAAGCAACATTTGTCCTGTTCCTACATGGCAAACTTCATCCCAAACTTCTCAACTTCGTATGGCACCACTTCTGAGAATGATGATGAGGCAATTCTCAATGGCGCAGCAATTTTGCTATTTGCACCTAAAGCTGAACAATATGATGGGCCTCTTATCAAAGTACCCTGCCGAACTGGAGATATGCCTGGTTGGAAGTGGGTGCAAGAGCTAATCCTTGGTCACCCACTTCGCATATTGGAGAATTGTCGAATAACGGTTGACAATTTCATGAGACTTTGTGACATTCTGGTTCAAAATAACTACGTCCCGCAAAATCCACACAAGCATGTGTCTATTGAGGAATCACTGGCTATGACTCTAGTCATGTTGAGCCATAGCACGCGTACCTGAGTAGTGGCGGAGAGATTTCAACACTCCACTGAAACCATACACAGAAATGTAGCGGAAGTGTTGTTGGGACTGTGTAGATTTGCGCAAAGGATTATTCGACCAAGAGAAACAAATGACGTGCATCCAAGAATACGATATAGCACCAAGTATTATCCTTGGTTTAAGGTTAATGTTGGGATACCTCCTCAAACATTTATTTTTTCGAAAAAGCTGGCTATTTCCATGCAAATATTTACATATATTGCTTTCACACTAATAGACGAAACCAAGTCATGCTTATGGTGCTTATATTTACCAAACTACTGCTTTAGAAGTTCGTAATAGCCACTGTCTGATTTTTTAATTGAAGGTTTCACGATTTGCAAATGATACATGTCAATGACCAATTGATTTACTCGAACAAAATGCAGGATGCTATTGGCGCTATGGATGGCACTCATATCCCTGCTTCGGTGCCCACAAATGAGCAAATGGCCTACACTAATAGACATGGGATCCAATCTCAGAACGTTTTAGCTGTATGTGACCATGACATGCACTTTGTGTATGTCTATGCCGGATGGGAGGGAAGCGCACACGATGCTCGGGTCTTTGATAGTGCACTGAAAATGCACACTGACTTCCCAATTCCACCCCCAGGTTCGACAGCTTGTGTTTATTTCTGGTTGGGCCGAACAAACATGGACCTACGTGTGTTTGCTGTCCATACAGTACTTATAAGTGGCATCCTGCAGAAGCCTTAACTGCTCCCTAATTTATTATTGTGCATTGAATAAATTCTTAGACGTGCTTCCAGTAATAGGTGGAAAGGAAAAATGAATGGCTAATAGAATAAGGAATACAAACCCGTCTTCTTGTAGTAGTACCTCTTCCTTTTTAGACTGCAGACCGTAGTGCTTGTTCTCATATCAAACTAAAATGGAATAACAGGTCTCAGTTTTCGTATGGCTAGTGGCAGGTTTTTTTAAGTTTACAATGTAGAAAGAGTTGACCTTTGAGTTTCTGCACAGGGTTGCTACCAAGCGAAACAGATTCTCAAATATGTGAAGCATAGTAATATTTTTTCAAAGAGTCGTACCCGTGTCCTATCCTTGTCAGCCACAAAAATAGATATCCAAAGTATTCCACTTCCATTTCTTTCTTAAGCCTCAGCACATTTCCAGGTTGCAAAAAAAGTGCAAGCTAGTAGTAATTGAATGAAGTACAAAACTACTAAACAAAGAAATCTTTTGATCAAGTGTCAGGAAATCAAAACATTGCTGCATATCAGTTTAAGCATACCAAATACTTATTCAGGCATCCTATGATACTTCATACTATTTTCTTCTCTATGCTTAACATGTTCCTGGAGTGAAAGGCACCAAGTTAAATACAGCTTATATCCCCAAAATTTATTGTATGATCTCCTCAACCTCTTTCTGGATTAAGATTTCAAAGATCTCTTAAAAATCTACAATTTGCTCATAGAACTCCATTTACATGTTCCATTAATAGGAGAAAGAGCATGCTAGTTATGCACATTGCTTCCACAACAAGTGAGAACCTTGAATCCATAACCAGTCATTTCTTCCCAATGTTCAGGTACAAGAACATAAACAATGACAACATAACACCTCAAAAATGGCCTCTAAACATATGTTCTATGAATATGCCACTTCTTCATATGCTTTCATGTAAATCCCACAAATTTGAGCCCCCTATGTTTCAAAAAACCACAATATTCCACTCAAAGATAACAAACTAAATATAAGATATCAATGGAGAGGCTTACTACCAATTGCACACACTCAAACTGCACATTGGAATTCAATCAATCCTTCTGTGCACATGGAAAATCTTCACTTCTTGAAACTAAGTTAATGTTGGACAAAGTTGTTGCAATTTGCAAGTACTATTTCTTTGCCATTTGTTAAGGACAAAAGTCAGAAAATTTTTATTTTCCAAACTTAACTCTCCATTTAGGCAACACCTATGGTGCTTTACAGTTGATGCCGTGAAGGGAGGGAGAGACATGAACAAAATGCACTGGCATAACCATTAAGGAAATATGCTTATTGATAAAGTTGTGGAAGCAATCACAACAGTGATTTGCCTCATGAACTATCACATTGAAACTTGAGTTAGCTATACAAGATAATATGAAAAATTTCTCAAGAAACGGTCCTCATATCACAAAATTTGACAAACTTGGAGATGCAAAAGGTGAAGTCTCTTAGTGGTAACTTTTTATCTGCAATAAATAAGTTTTACAAAGGCCTTGTTCTTGTTTGCTTTACATTTTGCTAAACTTGATTATGGAAAGTGATTATAGAGAATAATTAAAATCAACAAAATCCACTCTTTGTTAGATTATGGATTTTAGCTTTTTTGGCTACTAAAGGATCTACAATCTAAATAGAAAGGAAAATGAGAACATCCAAAAAACTGATTATCAAAAATCAGAATTTATAATCTGCTAAAATAACCAACTGAGAACAAACCAAAACCTATAAATTAGCAATCTATGGCCATTTATTAAGAATTAGTTTTTTATATTCGAACTTTTCCTGGAATCTATAGTACATGATGTAGTATGCATCTGAGAGAATTTGCTTTCAGGATTAAATTGGTGCCTTTGCATGATGGGAAGGTATCTGTTGTTATGAGATATTCCAAATATTTGCTGACAAGTTCAGAGAATAAGAAATCTGAAAAGATTAAGCACCCCCAACTCGTTAATGAGCACAACTTTAGTTTCACAAAGTTGTCTTGGTCTTGAACATCTTCAGACATATGCCTATTCTCTACAGACATCTTTCTGGCATTCCTTCCCTATTCCTGTGAATGATTTCTTTTTTTTTTCTTTTCTGTTAATTGCTCCTCTTGGGAATGGGATTTTTTCCTCTCTGTCAACTCAGTTGGCTTAAACGAAAAAAGTCCAATGTATTTGATAAATGTGCTCTCATCCTATGTCTTCTACTCAGATGAGCTGCAGTATTGCACCAATTGAGAAGTTTCACGGTGAACTGTTACAATCCCTGAAAGAAGAATTTAAATTGCATACTACACATTTCCTCTCTTTCAAGCATTAAAAAGGACTTCCTCATGTCTTGACAAATTTTATTAGTTCCCTGGAAGCCCATCATTGTTCTGGAACTATAGAGCATGTGTAAAACTTACAAAACCCATAATCGAATAATGGAAGGATAAAAGTGCCATACCTCATGAGAACGTTTATAAGGTTTCAGGCGATAATAGATGTAGCCATAGTATATGGTTTGCCCAGCAACAATCAATGTTGTAAATGTATATAACTACACAAACCAAAAGATTATGTGGTGGTCATATATATTATCCTACAGAGGACTATAGATTTACAGAAAAATAGGGGGAAAGCTTAGAGATCAATCTTACCATTGCCATGTAGTATTGTTTTGGAAGCTGTAAAACCAACAAATGGAGTTACTATTAGTTTTTATTAGCCATCGAGCTCCCATTCACAGAACCAACTAAAATAAACAAGTCAAATTCTCATAGTGTTGAGCTCCATGCCATTGTAGATTAAAAAAAAAAAAGATATCTTTTCAGGTAACAAGTAGTGTGGAATTGAATTTTTTCAAGATCAAACGAGCCTTCTTTTTAAGATTAAATACCTACCACTAATTTAGATAAACATACTAGTTCGCAGAGTTGAATTTATTTTCAAAATTGACCTAGCATATAATCACAACCTTTCTATGTTTTCAGATTAAAATGGATCTTATCACCCTGTCAATTCCTTTACTTTAACATAGGTTCATGCAATGCTCTTTACTATAAGTGTGCTGTATGTATCTTGTGTTACAGGCCAAAAGCAACAACAATCATATAGTTTCTTCTTTCAATAAAAGCAATGGTTATCACCACCCAATTTTGCATCTCAACTTAATATATTCAAGCTTTTAAAGTAAAGAAGAGACAGAAATTTCAGAAGATGAATCATCTGTAGCAGAAGAAATTCAGTTACTTTCTCTTCTCAATGAAACTATGCATCATAAGGTTGTAAAACAGAAAAGTTTCGAATCAGACAAAACATTCAATAGAACATGAAATGATTGAACTGAATACATTACAATGTTCATCACATCTGATCTGTTTCTGGTTTTTTTTTTTTTTTGTCATTTGGAAGCCACCTTCTCATTCAAGTTAGTCCAGTCTTGAAGTAACACATTTAATTAAAGATCACACCCAGTATACTCCATATTCCATAAATTAGATTTAGATTCTTCAGTAGAAAAATTTTTTATCAAAAACTTTGAAATCTTCAATGCCACTAACCCACATATCCAGGTTTCTTCATCAATGAACTAAAGTTGACTCTGGTTCAGGTACTAAAGTTGAAGTCTTAGACAGCTCTTAGTCAAGGATGAACCTTCACTCTGATTTTAATATGATATATCTCGCCTCACCACTTAGGAATTGAGATCCTAGATTTAGATATACTAGAACATATCCACAGCATGGCACGTTGTCTGTAAAACTGAAGCATCAAGAGCTATAACATGCTAAATTCTCTTGCACGTGGTTAACTATTACTATCCTTGAGGATGACAGAAAATCACCTAATGATTTAATTCTCTTTGCTCAAAATTTCCTCTATCTTTTTAATTTTCTTTATGATTTTTAAGAATTTCGTACTTTAGGAGAAAATCGTCTAAAGGACATAAAAAGGAATTGTTTACCTTATTTATATTTCATGTTATCTAACTAAAGCAGTTCCAAATTTGAGATACAAGTGGCCATTATTAGCAAAAAACCATAAAGAAAAGGAACAAGACCTTTCATAAGTGAAAATATCTCTTGTTTCACAAAATGACAAGTAAAAATTTCAATGCCTAGAGAGGGGGGGGGGGGGGTCTTAATACCTTTGTAATATTAGCAACTCTGTAGTTGATCTTAAGTTGTTTCTTTCAGCTCTAGCTGCTCTAAGAGGGATGGAGTAGCCATCGCAATTTAAGGAGGAAAAGATAAATGGCATATTAGTTTTGCTGTTAGAAGAATGCCTTACAGTAGCAGGTTCCAGTATGCAGCCAAAGAGGTTCAATAGATCTCTACCCAAAGTTAAAAGGACATTTCAGTGATCAAACATATATTTACATGTATTCTGTTATAAGACCAAGAAGAAAAAAAGCATATTGTAATCAGGAGACAAACTTATTAAAACAACAATCAATGAGATTACTTCCTTTACTTTTGAACAGTTTAAGATTCTAAACTAGCTATCATTAAAACTGGTTGAAGCAAAACGAAAGAGACTGAATACCAGGCAAGAAGGAGTTTATGTTTGTAATGAACTTGAACAGATTAAGGAAATCTGTGAAATGTTTAGAAATGTTAGACATACTGCTGATATCTCCCACTCAACTGCCCAGAAAAGATAATAATACAGAAAAGGCTGATGAACTAATTGAATAGCTGATAACTCTCACTCAAATGTTTATCAACCATAACACAGAATCATCTACAGAATATGGATGGAGTTACTTTTGAGACCTTCCACATCCTCTGCATCTTGGTTATGAGCTATTAACAAACTTCATTTATAATACTCAAAAAATCAAGATTACAAAACTCATTAAGCTAAAGCCGCCTCAAGTCAATCTGTATGACCATCCGAAAGGCCTATAAACTGTAAACAAAAACTAGTTTTTTATCAATGGTATCAATGGCAGAGATTGTGGCAGAGGTTATGGGAAAGATTATGGCAGATTATATGGCAGAGGTTATGGGAAAGATTATGGCAGATTATGACAGACATTATGGCTACAATCTGTATATATTTCTTACCTAGAATAGAAAATCAGTTACCATAGCTGTATATTAGGTCAATCAATCAAGTATATATAGGGGTTTACCAAAAATAGATTGTACAGGAATTCTTATTTAATAGAAAGGACCAGGAAGAGGAACTGGATCCGATTCCAGTCAATTTACTCAAATTTTGTCATGGTATCACAGCCTACCTTTTGAATCTATAAGATATTTTGAGTATTTTTTTTTCTATAGCTTTTTGGGTTGATTTCTAATCAACATTCTGGTTTTGATATTTCTTAGTTTATCAATCTGTGATTTCGGATTTGCATTTGAGTTTTGTTAAGAATGGCTGCTGAGAATTCTTTTGGAAGACAATCTGCAGAGACTTTGGGTATCAGACTTACAGGGAAGAATTATGCAACATGGGAATTTCAGTTCAGAATGTTTCTGAAAGGGAAGGAGCTTTGGGGTCACATTGATGGGTCTTCTACTGCTTCTGGAACTGAGAAAGAAATAAGTCAATGGGAATCAAATGATTCACGAATTATTTCATGGATTTTAGCATCCATTGAACCTCATATGGTGAACAGCTTACGTTCATTTAATACTGCAAAGGAGATATGGAATTTTCTGAAACGCATATATCATCAACACAACACTGCAAGACGATTTCAGCTTGAACTTGATATCAGTAAGTTCAGTCAAGGTAATCTCTCTATTGAGCAATATTATTCTGCATTTCTAAATCTGTGGGGTGAATATTCTGATATCATCTACTTTGAGATACCTAAGGAGGCCTTAGCAAGCTTTCAAAAAGTTCATCAAGTTAGCATGCGTGATCAGTTTTTGATGAAACTGAGGCCAGAATTTGAGACTGCTCGGGGTGGATTGCTGAATCGAAATCCAGTTCCTTCTTTGGATGTGTGTGTTGGTGAATTGTTACGGGAAGAACAAAGATTGGCTACACAGTCAATTCTAAGTGCAGCTGGTGGGACATCAGAGGTTGTCAATGTTGCTTATGCTGCACAAGGAAGGAATAGAGGAAAGGGACAAATGCAGTGCTACAGCTGCAAGGAGTTTGGCCATATTGCTCGCAATTGTGGTAAGAAATTCTGCAGTTACTGTAAGCAAAGTGGACATATTCTCAAGGAATGTCCTACACGTCCGGAAAACAGGCGAGCCCAAGCTTTTCAAGCTACTGTTCCAGATGCTCCTGTTATTGGTCCTACATCTACCACCAGCCAGACTGTTCTGACCCCAGAAATGGTCCAGCAGATGATTCTTACTGCATTTTCTGCCCTTGGACTTCAAGGTCAAGGTAAGCCAGCTTCATCTACTTGGCTTATCGACTCAGGAGCGACCAATCATATGACTGGTTCATCTGATTTTTTACAAAATTTGCGGCCATATACTGGTTGCCAAAATATTCAGATTGCTAATGGTAGTAATCTTCCAATTACAGCTATTGGTGATATTGGACATTCTTTTCGCCATGTATTTGTTGCTCCTAAGTTGTCTACTAATTTAATCTCTGTTGGACAGCTAGTGGAGAATCATTGTGATGTACATTTCTCTCGTGGTGGTTGTCTTGTGCAGGACCAGATGTCGGGGAAGGTAATCGCGAAGGGGCCTAGAGTGGGAAGATTATTTCCATTGCAATTTACTGTTCCTAGAACTTTATCTTTAGCCTCTATGATTGTTGACAATAAGGCTGAAATTTGGCATAGACGATTGGGTCATCCAAATAATGTCATTTTATTTGATTTAATAAAGCATGGTTTTCTTGGTGCTAAAGATCAAGGTTTTGCTCATGCATCATCTCTTGATTGTTCTGTGTGTAAATTGGGGAAGAGTAAGATGTTACCTTTTCCTACTTCTGTTGGTTGTGCTAGTGCATGCTTTGAGATAATACATAGTGATGTTTGGGGTATTACTCCTGTCATTTCACATGCGCAGTATAAATACTTTGTGACATTCATTGATGACTATAGTCGGTTCACATGGATATATTTCCTGCGCACTAAAGCTGAGGTGTTTACTGTTTTTCAAACCTTTGTGGCTTACATTGAGACATAGTTTTCCACTTGTATTAAGATCTTACGGTCTGATAATGGTGGGGAATATGTGTCACATGACTTCCAAGCCTACTTGCAACGCAAAGGGATTGTATCTCAGAGATCATGTCCTTATACCCCTCAACAAAATGGGGTGGCTGAACGTAAAAACCGTCATTTGTTGGATATGGTTCGAACATTACTCTTACAATCTTCTGTACCCCCTAGATTTTGGGTTGAAGCTTTGTCAACTGCTGTGTATTTGATTAATCGATTGCCTTCTCAACAATTGGGTTTTGATTCTCCTTATTATCGTCTTTTTGGTGTACATCCTAATTATCACATGCTACACACATTTGGTTGTGTTTGTTTTGTTCACCTACCACCTCATGAGCGCCACAAGCTTGCAGCTCAGTCAGTTCGGTGTGCCTTTATGGGATATAGCACCACTCAAAAAGGATTCTTATGTTATGATGCTGTTGCTAATCGTTTGCGTGTCTCTCGACATGTCATTTTCTTTGAGCATGAGTACTATTTTTCGCAGCACACTTTTCCTTCCAACAATGTTGTTCTTCCTAGCTTTGATGATATCTCTCCACCAATTCAACGATTTAGACCTGGCATTGTCTATCAACGTCGACGACCTCCATCAGTAGAAATCCTTCCCGATCCTGCTCCACTGCCTACCACTTCTGATGATTCTGTGACTCTGCGACGATCTTCCCGTATCAGCAAACCTCCTGATAGGTATGGTTTCTCTACCGCTTTAGTTGACACTGCAGTACATTCCTCTTATTCTCAAGCAACTAAACATGCATGTTGGGTAAAAGCTATGGACGAAGAACTTCAAGCTCTTTTGGAGAATCATACTTGGGACATCGTACCTTGTCCTACTGGTGTAAAACCCATTGGCTGTAAATGGGTCTATTCCATTAAACTACGGTCCGATGGAACGCTTGATAGACATAAAGCGAGATTGGTGGCCCTGGTAATCGACAGGAATATGGAATCAATTATGAGGAGACATTTGCTCCTGTAGCAAAGATGACTACGGTACGACTTGTTCTTGCCATTGCTGCTTCTAAGGGATGGTCACTGCGACAGATGGACGTTAAGAATGCCTTTTTACATGGAGATCTGAAAGAAGACATTTATATGACTCCACCACCAGGGTTATTCTCCACACCTTCAGGTGATGTTTGTAAGTTGAAACGATCACTCTATGGTTTGAAACAAGCTCCACGTGCTTGGTTTGATAAATTTCGTTCCACACTTCTTGGTTTCTCCTTTGTCCAAAGCCAGTATGATTCCTCTTTGTTTCTTTGCAAGACATCTAAAGGCATTGTCATACTTCTTGTATATGTTGATGATATTGTTATTATCGGGACTGATTATGCATTGATTTCTCAACTTCAAGACCATCTTCAACGTTGTTTCCATATGAAGGACCTGGGTTCTTTACAGTATTTTTTAGGTCTTGAGGTATATTCTAGTTCCACCGGTATTTTCTTAACCCAGCACAAATACATTCGGGAGTTAATTGCTTTGGCTGGTCTTCAAGATGGTCGATCCGTTGATACCCCTTTGGAAGTGAATGTTAAGTATCGTCATGATGAAGGTGATCTTATCTCTGATCCGTCTTTATATCGACAGCTGGTGGGTAGTCTAAACTACCTGACTATTACTCGCCCTGATATCTCTTTTGCTGTTCAACAAGTTAGTCAGTTTATGCAAGCACCTCGGCACCTTCATTTGGCAGCTGTTCGCCGCATTGTTCGCTATTTGAAAGGCACTTCTTCTCGTGGTCTTTTCTTTCCAGCAAACTCTCCTATTCGCCTGATTGCATATAGTGATGCTGATTGGGCTGGTTGTTCTGATACTAGACGTTCAGTTACTGGTTGGTGCATGTTCCTTGGTACTTCTCTCGTTTCCTGGAAAAGCAAGAAGCAAGACAGGGTGTCTAAGTCTTCTACGGAGTCTGAGTATCGTGCTATGTCTTCTGCATGCTCTGAAATTGTTTGGCTCCGTGGATTGTTAGGTGAGCTCGGGTTTCCTCAAAAAGGGTCTACACCGCTTCATGCCGACAACACTAGTGCAATTCAAATTGCGGCTAATCCAGTATTTCACGAGCGTACCAAACACATTGAAGTGGATTGTCACTCTATTCGTGAATCATATGATGCTCAGGTCATCTCTCTTCCGCATATCCCCACTGATCTCCAGATTGCGGATGTGTTTACTAAAGCTCTCTCCAAAAATCGTCATCACTTTCTTGTTGACAAATTGATGCTTGTTGATCAGCCAGCATCAATTTGAGGGGGGATATCAATGGTATCAATGGCAGAGATTGTGGCAGAGGTTATGGGAAAGATTGTGGCAGATATTATGGGAAAGATTATGGCAGATTATATGGTAGAGGTTATGGGAAAGATTATGGCAGATTATGACAGACATTATGGCTAAAATCTGTATATATTTCTTACCTAGAACAGAAAATCAGTTACCATAGCTGTATATTAGGTCAATCAATCAAGTATATATAGGGGTTTACCAAAAATAGATTGTACAGGAATTCTTATTTAATAGAAAGGACCAGGAAGAGGAACGGCATCCGATTCCAGTCAATTTACTCAAATTTTGTCATTTTTGACTAACAAAAATCAACGAATATGATGATATCAGTTCTCACAAGAACTTAATAAGACATTAAGACAAACATGATCAGCAATGTATTTCTTGATACTGTGCCAGATAATTCTCCGAAATTAGTCCTGATTCTTTTACACTCTGCCATCTAAAAAATGGTAAAACAAGAAGTTGAAATTCTTCAGTTATTTTGAAACTAACACAAAGTTTGACCAAATACAACTTAAACAAAGTTTTGTATCACATGCTATCAAAAGAGAGTGCTACTTATTGAAAGTAATACTTTTTTGGACCAAAATCCGGATGGTCAGCTTCTAAAAACTTATCAATTAATTGCCTAGAAATTTCATTTAAATGGAAGGGATCCCCAGCCCTCCTTTGGTATAAAGTAAACTTAGTGACTTGCATTGAATTTTAACTACATCTAGATCAATTGCAATACGTTAAAAAAACCCTGTAAGAATTTCTTAGCCGAGTCCAAATTCTGTAAGCCAAGATTCGGAATGCCCATGAATTGGTCCTCCAAGTGTAATGTTCCAATTTTCATCCAACAAACTTATGATCAAATATGTATCATGAATTGACCACAACGTCCAAATAGGCCCACAAACTACAACAGAAAATGTATATCAAACATTCAACAGAGAAGAAATAAAAGGAAATCAAGGGGGGACCCATCTACACTGTAAGCAATATAACTCTTTTGAACCCACAGCTGAAATCAGAAGCAGGTCTTGGCTTCTGATTAAATCTTCTGAAAATCAGAAGCCAATTGAGAACAAACCCAGCATGAAGCTCTGTAGTATTATTCTATGATTTTTGGTTAAATTTGATCCTAAGTTTCTAGTAACCTTGAACAAAATTTACAAAATAAAGCCAAAAAAAAAAAAAAACAGAAACAGATGCGTTAGGTAATGCATACCCTACTACCCATGTGATGAGGAAAGCAAGAGATAGGCCTTCAGCAGATTTTTGCTTGTAGTTTGTGATGATCTGAGGGATTTCAGCAACAGCCCAACTCATTAAACTTATCAATCCCAATATGAATGAAACCCAATCCTTTGTGCTGCAAAGGCAATATTCCATGTACTTGGCTGCCCATTCCGCGCAACGCTCCTCCACTGAACACATGGCCGCAGGAGAACTTCCCCAGATTCCCATTGAGCCCAATGAACTGAACTAATCTACAAAACCATATTTTAATACACATCCATTATTATGAGGCTATATGGTAACAAATTTATGGCTGACACAAAACTGATTGGAAGCCAGTCTGACAACTAGATACATGCGAATTCATGCAATGAAAGGAAACTTTGAAAAGAAATACAAGATGAATAAAGGGAAACCCAAGATTTGGTTTCTTTTCCTCTAAATAAGTAATGAATGGTTGTAGAAATTATGCTTATCATGATATGGTAATGGGCGCATGTGACAGGAGGGAATACTGTGAATCTCAAGAATTTTTTTTCTTTTTGGGGATTTTCAAGAAAGACAAATTAAAATGAAACGGAACAATGTAAGACAAAACCCCAGTAATTATTCAGTGAAGTTGACAGCGGAAATCTTGGGATTCCAAAATTGCATTTTGGGCATATGAGAGAACTTACATGCAGGAGAAAGAGGAAGCAATTGTTGGAAAGAACATAAAGCAGTCATGCAAAGCATGCCACTGATGCAAGTTTTATGTTCAGACGTCAGAGTGCGAGTTTAAAGGGAGGAAGCTGCTAGGGCCGGGCCCAACAAGTTCCATTTCAAACAACCAGTGTTCACCAAATGACCATTTTGCTCTGAAATGGATGGGTGAGGCCGGATCCAGCTTAAAGGAGTTAGGACTATGGGTAGGCAGACAACAACCTCTTGTTGAGGGCTTTTCATTTTTCATTTGAATGAAAAGTAAATTTCATTAATGAGATTGCTAAAAAATTATTTAGCATGATTTGATTCATATCACGGACTAATGGCATGTTAAATATGCATTAAAAATAACAGCAATTTAACAAATACACTGGATTTAAAAGAAATTATGAATATATCTTAAAAACATAAGAAATTCAAATCTCTTCTAATAAGTGTATGTTAATTTTGCGAGATTTGCTAATCAACTATTTAACTCTAAGAATGATTGAAATCCATCAAGATAGACCTAAGATGCAAAAAAAATTCCAGATCTGAATTTAATTAAATAAGAAAAAATACTATACAAAAATTTCACTAGAAATTCCTAGGAAAGCAAAAATTTCTCACTAGAAATAAGAGAAATAGAGGTCTCTCACTAAAAAATCTTACGAGAGACTTTATTAGACAAGTAATATTGTCCAAGTTTTGAGCTAAAAATCCAAGTCCACGCCCATTTACTTTTCAAAATGGATAGTACTTGCGTTTTACTATAGCTATTATAGAATTTGTACAGTTTGTCAATGAGCATATAAATGGGAAAAGTGCAATTTCTTAAGCGGGGGAACTAGATTGACACCTTGTTATGCAGAAATCCTTGGTGTGTGTATATATATATGGACAAGGGGCACAAACGGTTGCAGGTGTAACCGTTTGTACCAATTGTGTGCATTTTGCACTGCACGTAACATCGGTAGCACACGGTGTAACTTTCTTTATACATAGCGTAATTTTAGAACACTTTTTTGTGGGACCACACATGATGTGAAAATCGAGTTACCACATGTGATCTGAGCCGCACAAATTTTTGGGCCAAAATCACAGCCGTGAACTCGCCCCATTTCCATATATATATATATATATATATATATATATATATATATATTTCTCTATTATTGTCAATTGCCATATAAATCTTTGGTCATAAACTTCAAATAGTTCAAAGGGAATGTAATCATTTTTTTTTACATCTTCAACTTTTTTTCCTAATCACTCTCTTTTTCTACTATTTTATATCAGAAATTGGGTTATATAAGATATTAGCATGAATTACGGTTGACATATGAGATATGCGATCGGCATATAAGATAGCGAACAGTTACATATATTTTATACAACTCGCACATGGGATGCTCGATCTATTATATTGTGCCAATTGACATAGAGACAAGTAAATGATACAGAGTTTACAATTAAATGCATAAATAATTATTTAGAGTTATACAAAAGTTTGTTTAGATTCAATTTTTGTCAGTTTAAGTACATTTATAAATAATTATTTATAAATGTCAGTTTAAGTACATTTGTCTTTTCACAATTTTTGTCACTATGAAATAAATCAGATTTAAAGTGGAGATACTTAAGCTTAATTATTTCAAAAAAAAAAAAAGAGAAAATGTAAATAAGTGAAGATGACTACAATAAAAGAAACAAAGTGCTGCTAGCATAAAGATTGCGGATCCTTCCAATTTTTATTAATTTGAGACATAGTAAACAGGAAGTTTGGAACAGCATAAATAGATTAGGAATCGAGTATGAAAACAAAATTAGCTATTTACTACAAAACTATAATAAAAAGTTATATTGTATATGTTATATTTTGAAGTTGATACACATAAGTTGCAAGCTTAGATGGAATCAGAAAATTTAGTGGATTTTAACAAATCTAAATTTAAGTATATAACATAAAATAATTTGAAGTTGTCATGGAGAAAAATGTTTAAATTTCTAAAGAGCATCTCTAAAATTTTCAGGAAGAAAAATCTAGTTTTTACTTTTTAGAACTTGTAGAGGCTAAAGCTTCAATTTTTAAAGAAAATCTTTAAAATTTTTCAATTTTCTATGATAGCAAAAGCAAATTATCTAAAAATTGAAGGCCCCCATAGGCCTGTCCTTAGTTGCAAGAAATTGCAAATTAGCACATCAATGGTAAAATATATTTTTTCAACAAAAATCTAGGTCAGTACATACGAATTCCGTTTACAATATATTTTTTGAATCAATGTAAGTCAATAGCCATATGTGTCTATGAGAGCAAAATTTCAATCAATTCAAAAAAATTGCATTCATTCTCTTTGTATATTTGATTTGTTTCATCAAATCCACCAAACTTGCCTGAAGTCTATGGATCCGCGAGGAGACAATATTCCAAATCATTTAATTTGGCAACACCAAAATTGAAGGCAACTTAGCAGATTATGAAAATTAAAATATACATTCAAATCAACAGGAAAACTAACTATTAATATTCCAAACTTTTTTTCAGTAATTTTGACTTAAATATGTAAATATGTTTTTCTACATTAAAAGAAAATTTTTTTTTGACTCATTTCATGTCTTTGTATTAAAATACACTTGTAGCAGAATCCAAAATTTCATACCTACATTCTAATGGTGAATAATGGTAGCAAGTGATATAATTATAAAGTAAAGAAATTTTCTTCAGCTTTTTCGTATTTAGCAAGCTTAGAACATTGCAACAGACTTGTTTTGTCCAAGTTTTATACTTTTAAAGTTGGACTTATTCATTAGGTCTATTTTTTCTAAATATTTATAGAATTTTTCTAACATGTGTCCTATAGGCACTATTTAACATATCTACGTTCCACTCAACCTATTATGTATATACAAACATTAACAATTACTACTTTTTCTTACATTTATACAGTTTCTCTAATTAATTCCCTTGCATTTATACACTTTTCTTAATTAATCTTATATTTCTAAAAATCTAGCATTTGAAATACTGACTGATATTTATATTATTAATATTGGAAGTTATGCTTTGCCATTAAATTTGGAGTATATAACTAATGGTTTTGACAGTTTATTTGAGCTTAGAATAAACTCATTATTAATATCATGCAAGCACCTAGATCATTTTTCATATAGCACATGTACACCAAAAAATTGCATATAAAACAAAATATAGATGTGAATTTAAATCAATAAAGGTGCATTAGATGGTGGTTTTTGGGAGTATTTTAGCAAACCTTTTATATGAAATATTTGTTTAAAAAACTATCCTTGGATGCCTGTTTCTAGAGAAATACCGGAATTGGTAGTATTTCAGACAATTTACATCCAAGAGCTTACTTTTTCTCTAGGAGTGAAATTCTAGGTTTTTAGTTTATCAAAAACACTTGAAAAGTGAGGTAATGGATTGTAAATAATGCAAGGAGTGGAAAGATAGCACTAGCATTAGGGAGGCTGATCTATGACTACAATTGAGGTGGACCCATAGTTATGGGATGGGATAGAGCTTTTCAAAATAGGTGATTCGTGTAAGTTTGGCTAGGTTATAATTGGGTCAACCCATATATACCTATTTAATCAATGATTCAAAATAGATGAGTCATAAATGAATATAATTTTAGATGGGTGTGGCCTATCTAATTACCTTTTAATGACCCACTCCTAAAATTTTACATGATATTTCTCCCACTTTTTGTTGAGCAAAAGATTAGTACATCATTGTAATAAGAAATAGAAACATAGCAAGTTGGTAAATAAACATTTGCCTGAATAAAAAGATAATAACAATTGCATAGAACAACAAAAAATGATGATCATAGAGAGTTCCAAATATTACACTTTTATAAGAATCTCAAATGATTCTTCTATCAATGAAAGAAATCAATTAACACTCGAAGAGTTTATTAGATTTCTATTAAGGGAAAGGAAGTAGAATAACATTAAAAAAGAAAAGAAAAGAATGCAAATCAAAGACAATGAAAGGAATGCTAAATATGTCTTTGCACAAATCACACACACACACACACACACACACACATATATATATATATATATATATATATTTGTCACAAATGTTACAAACCTGGACACATAGCCCGATATTGCAAATTCAACCAAAAAATCAATACTCTAGGATTAGAAGACCAGATCAAAACCTAAATATCAAACCTTCTAATTGAATCAGATACTGAGGATTCTGAATGAGAAGAAGACTATGTCAATCAGTTGGAAGATGATATTTCATCATCTTCCCAAACTACTAGTGATGAAGATGAAAAAGAAGGTCCTATAGTCAATGTGTTAACCATAGACCAAAATCTTCTCCTAGACATCATATTCCTGAAATAGAAAAAAAAACAACTTTACCTGAACAAATTCAAAGAATCCCTAAACCAAGTTTCAACCTCTTCAAATCCTTTAACCAAAAACCCAAGACTCCTCAAAACCTGTAATCTCATAGACATTCCTAATAGATTTCCTTCTAAACCTACTAAGCCATTGACCCTTTAGAATCTTCAAATAGAAATTGATCTTCTCAAAAAAGTTATCAGAGCAATCAAAGCCAAGCAAGAACTTAACAGTCTTGTTCTTCAAAACCTAGTACCAGCTAAAGAACCCACAAATCCAAACACTTAGGATGACACTAAATTCTTGAACCAATTATCCAAGAAAACCCAGGATGATAAAGATCACTTGGTCCAAGTTCAATAACTAATTAGCAATAATTATATAATCGAAACTGAAACCTTATTTGATATTGGGGCGGGCCAAAGTTGTATTCTTGAAAGTCTTGTTCTAACCAAATTCTTTGAAAACACCAAAGAAGGGCTTAGAGGAGCCAATGGCTCTAAATTCGAAATCAGTTTTAAACTATCAAATGTCCATATCCAATTCTCTTCCTTATCTATCCCAGATAAAAAATTAACCAATAATCTCAGTTTAGGAGCATCCTTTTATCAATCAACTAGTTCCTTACTTAACCACCACTGAGAGCATAACACTCCAACTCCTTGATCCTGATGCCTTCCTACCGTTTTCTAAAAAATTAAAGATAAACTAACTAATTCTTTTTTGAAGAAACATGGCAGATGGAGAAAACTCATCATCATACCATCCAGAAAAGAAATAAACAAACAACTGTTACTTTGACAGATACTCTAATTGGGAGCAAATCTTTGATGGAGAACTAAACAACAATCAAACCATTGTTAAATACAAAACATCATATTGGGATTGGGTTCCTGATGAATCAACCTCAAATTGGATACCTGATGAAGCAACTTCAAACTAGTTTCAAGCAATTGATGAAAACTCAACAATAAACTGGATTCAAGAAACTGAAGATGATGAAAATCCATTTTTAATTCCTAGAGACCCTGCTACTCAATTCTTCCAAATCAAACTTAGAGATGATGCCTTCTCACACCTCTGAATCGAGTATCACTATATTGATAACGAACAAAAAGAATTCAGAATCAGAAACTTTGATAGTGTGTACTTTAACCAAGATATTGGCGAGAGAATTCCTAACTACAACATACACAAATACAACCATATTGGGGTAACCGACTCAAACTACTCGATACAAACCCTGAAAGAATAGTGCTTCATGAAAAGAAAAATATTCAAAGAATGGCCCTTAACAAGTGTTTACTTGAGAAACAAGGAGTCAATGCACAACATTACAAGGAATGGATCAAAGAAGCAATAGAAGAATTATCAACATTTATTGAATACACAAATAGATGCTTCTAAGGACATTCAAGCTGGCTCAACCGGAAAAAGAATCAACAAAAAATTATTCTCAATATAGCATCGGAAGTCACTGTAGCAGTTTGCCAAATTACTGTGCAAACACGGTAGCAAAAAAATAAACTGTACACTATAGTGCGCACTGTGGTGGTATTGTACACTGTAGCAAACAGTCAAAATTATTGTAGCGGGTATCGTAGCAATTCATAAAAATCACTATAAATACCCCTCAAACCCAATACAAATACACACCATTTTTCAACTCAACTTCTCTCTCTAAATTGAAGAATTCTCTCCTCCTTATCTCTAGAATACAAACTAATCTAGGTTCTTAAACTTAGAAGCTGTGATTCGAGATCTGGAACTAGCAATATCAAAATGAGTAAAGAAAGATACTAGATGGGATGAGGGGTTAGCTCCTTAAACCAGGAAAATAATAAAAAAAATAATGAGCATAAAAAATAAGAGTTAGGAAGTGGGTCACAGTCAGACTGCCACTAGTTTGATTGTTAAATTAGGTGGTATAACCTATCATAAATAGAATATATAAACAAAATATGTATAAACAAATTTAGTAAGTTAGTTCAGGCTAAGGGTGCAAACGAGTCGAGACGAGTCGAACATTGAACTTATCGAGTCAGGCTCAACTACTGTACACTCGAGCTCGAGCTCGTCGAGCTCAAAAAAATTGAGCTCGAGCTCGACTCGACTAAGTAAGAAGCTGGCTCGAGTTCGACTCGATAAGGCTCGATCTACTCAACTCGACAAGAGCTCGAAATGGCTCGATTTCAGCTCGAAAATTTCTGTCACTAAACATAACCAGCTTTATTTAACCTGACTCCAATAGCACGTTTTAAGCTATTCAATGCTTTGCAAACTTGAATTTAACAATTCCAGACATGAATTAAAAGCAACAACAAACAAGTTCTTCATTGTCCAATAATACATGCATGAAATCAGAAACAAATGTCCACAACTCCACATACATAATTGTTTCACAATTTTTCAATTCAAATGTCCTACACCTCAAACAAACTCAAAAACAAGGAACAAATAGTTTGAAATCACTCTAGATTAGCACTTTCTCTCATGGCAGCCATATAAAACTTGCCTGTATGAAGGTAGGAATGAGCAACTGAGCTGGAATCTGTGGCTGAAAATTTAATCTTTTGCTGGCTTACCTCTGCTTTTTTAACTTTCTTCAATCGCTCAGCACAATTCTTAAGATGCCTTAACAAACTTGAAGTTGTACCTGTGATGACCCCATCGTACCCAGAGGCGTACCAAAGCGTTTAGCGGATCGCCTGCCTAACTCGCGCCAGGACTCGATACTCTAAAATGAGAAAATAGAGTTCACGCCAAAAGAAAGTTCTATTTAAACTATTACATCTTCAAAAGTTGTGCAAACTATTACATCAAGCCATACATACCACTAGTACCAGAAAGTAAACCCTAGAAAAGCTGGTGACTATAACCACCACAACAAATATATACATTTCACTAGTCAACTTATAACAAGTACAAATTCAACTATTCTATAACCAAAAGTCTATACACCTTCCCGAGCTTTCTCCGCATCTGCCCCTGCTAAGGAAAATAAATGGAACGGGGTAAGTTATATGCTTAGTGAATAATCAGGGGTAAAAATGTAAACTCACATCCAAATAAACAAGTAAATCAGGATATTTCACATCAATAACAGAAAGAAAACATCACAATGGTAGGATACGGGTGGCTCCAAAGCCAGTTCAATTCTCCGAGCTTGAACGCCTGTTGACACTCCGTCAACCAAAGTACTCATGGTCCGTAGACTCCACTTATTTTCTCCGTTCACCTTATCAACCTCCGCTGGCCAGTCAACAGCACACAGCAGCTCGAGCGAAACAAAATCACTTAGCTTTAATCAAAGCTTTAACAAAGAACGAAATCTCAAGGTTAGCATGGAACTAATTTCGACCAAACCCCGACTGGCTCAAATAGTTCGTCTACCCTTGAAACCGGGTTGGAACCAAGCCCTGAGATATCAAATCTCTCAATAGATGATGTCTCTCAACAAAGTACACAACAAAATACTTACCCCAACAGCACACAACAAAAAGAGGTTCAACTCAAATCATGTAATCACCCCCATCAGCACACAGCAAAAGAGTGATACTCAACATAAGACATGTATTCTTACATATGAAATCAAAACAAAGGATGGACTTAAGTCGAGTGAGATAAAGTACACCCTCACCTAAGTACCCATTTAACATATACAAAGCACTTTGATAATTTCACGTCAATAAACAACCCAATTACTCACTCAAAATAGTGACGCAAATCAAGGCACTTTATATGGGTCCATCGACTTCGTCCGGTTTGTCACTGCCTGTGGCAGAAGATTATACTCAACTATCAGTGAATCGACCATCACAAATGGAAATAAGGACTAAAACGATCAAAGCGGTAAAAACGGCAAAGAAGTGCATGCGCGCGTGCGCGGAAATGAAAACGGTATAAAAACGGGTTACATAGTTTTGATCATAACTAGAGCTGTGGTTATCAGATCAAGGTGTACTAGGTAGCGTCTCGAAACTAAGACAAAAGGTTACAACTTTCATGAAGACAACTCGACCCAGTTTTCAGTAGATTTAGGTCACATTTGCAAAATACAGAACTAGAACTCCAAAGGCTAGTTTATTCCTCTAGTGAAAATTTGGGCGGCATGCCCCTTGTGTTTACCTATTTTCCAACCATTTATGGCTTCAATATTTTCCTCAAATCAGTCCCAAAGTCACACATATGCAATGGTAACACAACAGCCCTTCAACTAGGCTCAAAATAATCCAATTACAACACAGGTCTTAACACGGCAACCGGAAATCAAGTTTAAAGACGAATAGCCAAATGGCATATTTGATGTCTCTTAGCATATCAGTCACAACCAAAACTACGCTTATCGGATTGGGGTACAACTTATACTGTTTCGAAGCTAAGACGGAGAAATACAAGTCTCATGAAGACATCAACAGAAAATTCGTTCATTTACAAGGTCAAATTTATCGATTAAAGAACCAGAATTCTACTGTCAAGCTGGTTAACAGCACTGTATTCAATTGACAATAACTCAAGCTACAAAAGTCCAATTGAGGCGTTTTCAGATGCGTTGGAAACCTATAACATAGCACTACAACTTTCATGTGTTTGGCCAAATGCTAATTCAATACGGATCAAGGTGAAAAACCCCAGCCAGAATGATGAAATGTCAAAACTGTCCACAGAACTCTATCTATGGCAGTCGCGGGTATTTTTGTCATTTCATGAGCTATACTGAGCTGAAATTTTACAGTCAGCTATAAAACATCATTACCTATAACTTTCATGTTTTGTGCTAAGTCTAATTCGACCCCCATCATGGTCAAACAAAACCGGTCAGAACAGGGCAGTGAAGAGCTTCAAATCTGGAATTCAATGAATTTAAGGTGCAAACTTCACATTTCTAACTTAAATCACTACCACAACCTCCTATACAAGATTATATACACCATATACCATCCAAATAATAAGAATTATAAGTGAACCATTCAAAACCCTAACTCAAAATTCACCACTACAATCATCAAAATCACTTAGATTAGGCATCACAAAGCAAGAGTACAAGTTACTACATAACTCAAACAAGACTAAGGGAAAGGAAGAAGATGAACAGCCATAATACCTCAATAAAAGACTTGCAAAAGATATCCTTCACCTCTGCTTGTAAAATTTAGCTCCCCAAGCTTCTTAAACTCTCAAATTAGAAGTTAATCGATTTAGTTTTCTTGTTTTCTCACTCAATCAAGCTAAGCTCAAGATGGATTGAGATGGTCTCATCTCTCTTTTTCCCTCTCACTCTCATGGCTGGAAGGCTGAAAATGAAGCTCAAATGAAACTTCAAGAAGGTTAAAATGATAGAAATAAATTTGGGTCAAAAGTGACAAGTGTCACACTTTGATTGACAGTCAAATTTTGTTCTTTTCTCTCTTATTTTTGGTCCAATATTTTAGCTGCCTTGAGGATATTTTGGGGGCTGATTTTAATCAATTAATAGCAAGGAAATTAAGGTAATAAAGTAGTGTTCAAGTGGTGCACTCACTCGATAACAAACGGTACCCGTCGGTTCAACCCGTTTTTTCTTAAATCGCATATACTAGAGTTTTAACCTATAATTCACTAACTTATAATTCTTACTTCTAATCACACACTTAATATCATCTAAACTCATCCTTAATCACCGAATTTAGTGCATACATCTCACCAAGTGATCACACGGTCAAAATACGCAAAAAGTCCTAATTTACCCGAACTAAGAACCTAAAGGGAAAACCCTTGATTCTATGGCTGATTGCAATTACTGAGGGTGTGAATGAGTAGTAAAGCTATTAGAAAGGAATAAATGCCAAATAAAAGGAATTTTAAGAAAAATGTGAGGGGTTTTACAATTCCATTGATTACAATTAGGGTTAAGATTAAAATGTGAGAGATTTAAGAAAATCGGTTAGTCACAAGTAAACTAGAGTTTTTTTATTAGAATTTAGGGTTTATAGTCTTTTAAAACAAAATAAGGTTTTAAATCAAACCCAAAGAAATAAACTTCAGTATCTTCTTTAAAAACAATCTCCTAACATTCAGTGTATCACAGTACCAGTTTTGATTTTCTAGAATTTAGCTCTACAATGCAAACACTCTGAGTAAAGTGTCTTTTCAAATCCAACTTCCACATCTTTGAAATTGATCCAAGCGGCTGACATTTTGGCTCTCTTTTTCCTTCTAAAATTATCTAGATCATTACTTTGACCAACCTCTTGATTCGAAATTTGAGCTCATCTTCTAACCGCTCTTCTTCACTCTCTAGTTCTTCATCTCCGATAGAATATTCCAACTCCTCATTGTTATTCCCAGCAAAATCACCCGCCAATCTAACTAATTGTGAAGAAACATCTTGGAGAGACATAGCCATATTGTGCTTGTGCCTAAATTCCAAACAACAAATGAGAGTAATTTTTTTCAATACCTGCCCAACTAGTAACAAAATTGCAGGTTGAAAGTAAGCATAAACTTTTGCAAGAACTTTCACCGAAAAATACCAAGACCAAAAAAGTGTGGTTCCTACTATTTTAGAAGTCATCATTACAACACCATTATGGAAGTCATCATTACAAAGACCAAAAAAGTGTGAAAACTACAATGACTCTAGCCGAGGAAATTTTGATGGTATGTCTTGTTTCATTCCTTTTTTTTTTTACTTTTGGTTACATACCATCATTTGCGTATTATCCCTTTCCACTGAAACCAGGAGTTGTTATTTAGTTTCTAATTTAGTAATTAGTTATATAAGTAGGGGTATTTATGTAATTTTACACAGCTCACGAGCGGCTCACGAGCGGCTCGCGAACTCACGAGCCTTCATACATATGACTTGAACTTGACTCATGTTATAAATGAGCCGTTCGAGCTCGAGTCGAACTTTGACCGGCTCGCGAGCAGTTCGGTTCATTTGCACCCCTAGTTCAGGTAGTATAACCGGCCATGAATGTTAGTATAAAAAAGAATAAGTAAAACAAGTAAATGAATAAGAATATGAGGCAGTTTAGCCGACCATTCAATAGAATATTACTGAATATAAATTTGTAGCAAAACTTATAAAGTTTGAGAAGCTTGTTTGATTCTTGATCAAAACTTGCTCTTAAATTTTAAGAACCTAGACTAGTTTGTATTCTAGAGAGAAGGAGAGAATTCTTCAACTTAGAGAGAGAAGTTAAGTTAAAGAAATTGTGTGTGTTTGTGTTGGGATTGAGGAGTATTCATAATGATTTTTTTGAGTTGCTACAGTACCTGCTATAGTGATTTTGATCGTTTGTTACAGTGTACAGTATTGCTACAGTGTACAATTTATTTTGTACAGTAACTTGTCTGACTGCTATAGTGACTTCTGGTGCTATAGTGAGAATAATTTTTTGCTGATTTCTTTTGGATTTATTTGTTCTTGTTCTAATTGAGCCAACTTGAATGTCCTTAGAAGCATCTGTTTGTGTATTTAGCAAATGTTTGTTGATAATTCTTCTAATGCTTCTTTAATCCATTCCTTGTAATGTTGTGCATTGACTCCCCTTTTCTCAAGTAAATACTTGTTGAGAGCCATTCTTTGAATATTTCTTCTTTTCATGAAGCACTGTTTTTTCATGGTGTGTACAGAGTAGTTTGAGTCTGTTATCCCAATATGGTTGTATCTGTGTATATGGTAGTTAGGAATTCTTTTGTTAGTATCTTGGTTAAAGTACACACTGTCAAAGTTTTTGATTCTAGATTCTTTTTGCTCATTTTCAATATAGTGATACTTTATCTAGAGGTGCGAGAAGGCATTGTCTCTGAGTTTGATCTGGAAGGATTGAGTAGCAAGGTCTCCAGGAATTAAAAATGGAATTTCATCATCTTCAGTTGCCTGAATCCAGCTTATTGTTGAGTTTTTCATCAATTGCTTGGAACTGATTTGAAGTTGCTTCATCAGGTGTGCAATTTGAGGTTGATTCATTAGGGACCCAATCCCAATTTGATGTTTGGCATTTATCAATGGTTTGATTGTTGTTTAGTTCTCCATCAGAGATTTGCGCCCAATTAGAGTATCCGTCAAAGAAACAGTTGCTTGTTTGTTTCTTTTCTGGATGGTATGATGATGAGTTTCTCCGTCTACCAGGTTTCTGCCAAAAAGAATTAGTTACTTTATCTTTAATTTTTTAGAAAGGGTAGGAGGGCATTAGGACCAAGGAGTTGGGGTATTATACTCTCGGTGGTGGTTAAGTAAGGAACTAGTTGATTGATAAAGGATACTCCTAAAATGACATTATTGGTTAATTTTTTGGCTAGGAAAAAGGTGTCTGGGATAGATTAGGAAGAAAATTTGATTTGGACATTTGACAGTTTAAAACTAATTTCGAGTTTAGAGCCATTGGCTCATCTAAATCCTTTTATGGTATTTTCAAAGAATTGGGTTGGAACAATTCTTTCAAAAGTACAGCTTTGGTCTGCCCCAATATCAAATAAGGGTTCAGTTTCGATTACATAATTATTGGTAATTAGTAATCGAAGTTCGACAAAGTGATCTTTATCATTCTGGATTTTTATGAATAATTGATTTAAGAACTCAGTGTCATCTTGAGTGTTTGGATTTGTGGATTCTTTGGCTAGTACTAGATTTTGAAGAACAAGACTGTCAAGTTCTTGCTTGGTTTTGATTATTTTGATATCTTCTTTGAGAAGATCAATTTATGTTTGAAGTTTCTGAAGGGTCAATGGCTTAGTAGGTTTAGAAAAAAATCTATCAAAAATGTCTATGAGATTATAGGTTTTGAGTAGTCTTGGATCTTTGGTTAATGGATTTGAAGAGGTTGAAGTTTGGTTCAGGGATTCTTTCAATTTGTTCAGGTAAAGTTGTCTTTTTTCTCTTTCATAAATATCTTAATGATGTCTAGGAGAAGATTTTGGTCTCTGGTTAACACATTGACCATAGGATCTTCTTTTTCATCTTCATCACCGGTAATTTGGGATCATCTTCAAACTAATTGACATAGTCTTCTTCTCGTTCAGAATTCTCAACATCTGATTCAATCAGAAAGTTTGATATTTGGACTTTGACTTGGTCTTCTAATCCTAGAGTATTGATTTTTTGATTGAATTTACAATATCAGGCTATGTGTCCAGATTTGTGACATTTTTAATGGCAAATGATTATAGGTAGGGTTGATCCTGTGATTTGTGGTGGTTGTGTGGGAGATAGTTGTTTATTGGGCTGATACTTCTTATTGTAAAAGGAGGGTTTTTCAAGGTATTTTGTGGATTTGGGTGGTTTATAGGATTTTTTATAACAGATAGGTAGTCCAAACTGTTCACAGAAGGATCCAAGGTCTTTTCTTCTTTGGGCTCTATTCCTTGCAAGTTGTCCGAGCATCTTATCTTGTCGGCATACTTTGAGTGCAACCTGTTGAATTTGACTAGTTAACTGTCCATAGACTATTACTTTCCATGATACAGTCTCATTGTATTGAGTCTTGAGAAACTCTTGAACTAGGTCTCGTAATGATTTGAGAAGGCCATCAAGGAATTTTTCTTTCCAATAGGTTTTGTTGCCGTCTGGTTAAGAATGTATCTTTGTACTATCTGAAATCTGAGAGACTTTTGCATTTGAGGTTATTTAATAATTCTGATAATTTCTCTCTAAATATCCATGGGTCACCAACAAATGTCTTTGCAATAGTGAATATTAATGTTGCTACTGCATCTGAGATGGTATCTCTATCTTGAAGGATTGGTTTGCCATTGGTATCAATTTTGACTGTAGTGAGAATGGTGTCCTTGTCTTCTATGGTGAGGTGTTCGTCCCACCATCCTTTGAGTTGCCCAGTAAATCTTGTTATTAGAATATGAGCGGCTAATTGGTCAGTACAACCATGTGATGTTCGATAAGTTGAAGCTACCATTGTCATTTGTTGAAGGATTGTAAGAATGTTGTATTCGGATACTCCATCTATATTCCATTCATAGATGTTGTTTGCATTGCATGAATTTTACAAAATATTAGGTTTATCTTCAAGAAGGACATCTGGATAGGTAGTTCGGGAGTAGTATACTTTTTGGAGATTTTTCCAATTGAAAATTTAATTTTGTGAAGAAGAGGTTTGATGTAATTTGTTTAAAGTCAAAAATTCTTGGAGTTCTTCTTTGGTTATTGTATAGGCTGATTGGCTAACACTTGCAGATGTTTGGTTGTTTGATCCGTGTTTGGATATTGGAGTGGAAAAGGATTGTTCTATTTTAGCTATTCGTTTTTCTAATTGGTTTGGAGGTTTAATTTTGAGGTCTTTATGAAACTTGGTTGGTATTTCATGAGGTTTGAAAAGTGGATTTGAGGAAGAGGTGTTTGTGGAAGGAGTTTTGGGAATAGGTCGGGTCAGGAAATATTCTCTAGGTGTTTGTAAGAACTTGTTGGTATAGTTGTTTTGTTCATAGATTTTTTGGATGTCCTTGGCATCGACTATTCCTTCAACTTGGACAGTTTTAAATTTGAATGGTTTGGTATTGATTTCTGTTGATTTGTATAAGAAGGTGATTGATTTTGGTGGTGGAAATTTTGCTTGGATTTCTCCTCCAGCTGTCTGCCATATTTTTACTACATTTGCTGTTTGGAAGAAAGGATAATCAATTCCATTTCTTTGAGAATATACTTCAAACCAATCAAAGAACTAGATGTGTTGTTTTGTTTTTCTCAGGAAGCCGTAGAATTCTTCTTGTATTTCTTGTCGAGGTTGTCCCTTATATTTGTTGAAGAACCATGTTCTTTTAGTATAGTTGTGTTCTGCATAAAATTCTGTCATGAGGTTTTTTTGTCGATATGGTACTCAATTGTAAGTACCCTCAACTCATCAAGTTGAGGTCGATTATCTGTTATAGAGGAATATGTAGGAGACGTAGAAAGTCTTTCTTGATCAGCGTCATCAGAGGATCCATCTTGAATTTCTGAAGGGGTATGTCTGTTGGTTGCATATCTTGCTTGTGAAATTTTGGAAGAGAGATCCAAATCTTAGAGTCGGATTGAGATAGAGAAAGTTGGTGGTGTGACGCCTCCACTTCACCCTAGGGCAAACCCAAGGGTATCAGCGGAACGCTTGGCTAGCTCTCGCCAGGACTCAATACGAATCCAATTCAAACTTAAGGATAAACAACCAAATAATAAAAGTCGAAGTAAAGAAAAGTTGCTTCCTTAATTAAACATTCAAATCTTACATCATAAGTTACCAAAAGTACATCAATTTTTCCCAAAAATACAATCACCATAAGTCGGCTAATCAATTACATCCAAAATTCTAATAAAAAGGTAATCAAGTCGGCATCCCCAAAATCTTTCCATTCCGAGCTCCTGTTAAGGAAAACAAACTAATGGGGTGAGCTAACGCTCAGTGAGGCTAAGAAAACATGCAAGCACGTAATAAAGCAAGTAGAAGAGAGCATGAACGAGAAAGATTAAGACCATAATAAAACTAACAGTTTCAAGTAATTAACATTTCAAGTAGAAAAAGTAAGCAGAAACAAATAAGGATACTGGAGCTCTCAGGAGCTAAATCCACGCAGTTTGGTCAAGGTCTTGATCCAAATGTCCCACGTTGACTCTCCGTCAACCGAGCAAGTATCAAATCCATAGAACTCCACTTTTCCCATATTCCCGTTCACTGTTACACCTCCTATACCGGCCCTATTCGTCAAAAGTTTTGATATTACTCAAGTATATCGTGGCAATACTAAGCGAGTATACCAAGCAAGATCTCTCAAATAGATCAAACTTATGATTTTCTTATGGCTCACCAAGCTTCCCGGCTCGAGCCGCAAGGTTAGCCGATGAGTTTGGGTGTCCCCCACGAGTATAAGTATAAGTCGATGAGATTCACTCCAATCGATATATAAGTTCAAGTTTAACACAAATCAAGTTCAAGTAAGTCAAGTAACAAGTCAAATAAAGGAAAGTGAGTGCGATAAAGTACACACTCATCTCATCAAGTTATGTTCACGTATACAAGTAAGATTGATCAAGTAGACACGCAATTCATGCACTTGACACTCACCAATTCAAAACAAGTAAGTAAGTGAGCAAATAAAGTCTTTAGTTGTCTACTCCTAAATTCTCTTCAAGATATTCTTGAACGCCTGAAGAAATAGTGATCAACTATCACTCACATATACTCACAACCACTTAACATTTAAGGAAGAATATGCATTTGCTTAAACATAGAACAACGCCTCAAGAGAGCTTTATTCCATTAAAATTCAAGATTCAAAAGTGAGAATTTAAAGTCACAAGGAAAACTTGTATTCTCCATGAAATCAAGTTTAAAACGGACTATCAATATCGAAAGGAAGTAAAAAGTTCTCAAAAGATCATTTCCTACGAAATCGGAAATTTTCAGCTTTATATGACAAAACTTGGAAAAATTAGATTGTGAGTTTGGTATGTCAAAAAATGGAAAAATTTATACCATTGGAAACTAGATCCAAAGTACTAAAAGTTCCCAGAAGACCCCTTTCCAAGATTACAAACAGAAAGCATTCATTTTTCAGCTCAAAGTTGCTGATTCGTGAAGACAAGACGGAACCAGTCTCAGTTTTCAGCGATGTTTGGAAATTCGGAAAAATTCACAGCTTAGAGAGCTGAAAATGTAGGTTAATACAAACTGTGCACTGTGATTAACTTAAAAAAATTGTTATTCGGCTGTTGCACATTTCAAGCAACGGTTTCAGGGGTCCACCTGACATTATTGGTACTTCATGGTTTTTGTTATTTTTTGCAATTTAATTTGAAGTAAGTGGATTGCACTATGGGAAAAGGAATGAGTTGAATGGTATAAGGGAATAAGTATAAGTGAGAGGTCTCGGATTCGAGTATTTCTACTTATACTAAAAAAAAAAGACTGCACTAATAAAAATTAACATACCAATATCTCTAACCTGCATGATATAACAATATCCCTAAATGCAGTCCATTTTTGTTATAGCAACTAGCATTTTGAAACAGTTTTAGTCACCATTTAGGGGTTTGCAAATCATGGTGAGTTTGGAGATTGGGAATGAATTCAATGGTGGAAGTCATGTTGTACCACTACCCCCAAAAAGTTAAAAAAAAAACATTGTGTTGTTGTGTCGGCAAGATCACATTTCTTTTTCTCTTGAGGACGACTTCCACTTTACATCCCATGATCAATTCAATTTTAATTTTTGAGCACATTATACTATAAGCTCTTATGTTTGTCTCATTTTGCACCAACTATTTGATTTTAAGAAAAACCAGACACCATTATTCTGCAGTTCAAGTTTCATTTGCACCCCTAAATCATTACCAGTTTCAAGTTTGCCCCTCAAGTTGTAATTTTTGGACAGATTGCATTCCGAAAATGAGACTTGATTCACTGCTACATATTCTTTGAGCGTGCAATATGCGTACATAGATTTATTTGATACACCTTACAACTGTCAAATTTCTCTAAATTCTACTAAAACTATAATAATCTTGTTACTTATTGTCTTATATACTGATGAATAAACAATTTAATTTTTCATCGACAGTTCGATAATTTGAGCCATATAGCACCAGGTCTAGATTGCTCTGGTTCTAATGCAGAACTTTGTGGTCAATTATGTTTTCAGCCATCTCCTATCGTACACCCAATTCATATTGTTAAATATAAACGAATTATGTGTACAAATAGACAGAGACACTTGGAAGTTTACAAATGTGATTTTGTAAATTTGATGGTACTGAGCTGTGCGAAATAAGAAATAAAAATTCATGTATTGCTTACACATTTTGTAATAATACATTAACATTATATTAGAGAGTGCAATATGTCCAATTATTAGTGATTGGGTATGCAAAGTAGAATGGTGTAACGTGTAAGAAGTTACAGGTGCAAAGTTAATTTGAGCTAATAGGTCTGCAGAGCATGTGCATGTGACGCAAAATCATGCAATCTTCATAAATTCAGGGTGCAATGTGTATAAATTTATAATTGAAAGTATAAAATGAGAATCGATCATGAGTTAGAGAATGTAAAGTTAAATTAGTCCTTCACTTAATCATTGGGTTGGCTCAGTGGCCGGGAAGGATTCTTAGAGTTATTCCCATTCAGGATTCAAATTTAGAGTTGGGGTTGAAAAGAGTGTGGAGAATGATTAGAGGGTGAAAAAAAAAATTAGTCCTTCTTTCAAAGCATACAAGGCACTACAAATAATAATAGAGCACTTTCATTCAAAAGGTAAAGTTTATATACACAAGTAGATACGTAAATATAGACGCATCAATACTTTTATTTGTGCTATCCACTTAAAAACTGAGGAATTCTATCAATACGTGCCAAAATGTGGAAATCATGTCAAAGTTTTAAATAGAAATCCTAATAAATAAGAGTACGTGTATCTAACAGTTTATCTAACGAGTGTCCATTATGCACTCAAGCACGAGATTTTTGAAAAAGTAAAATTAATTAGAAAAAGTATATAAATGTGAAAAAAAGTATGAATTATTAGTGTATGCATATACATAGTAAGATATGTAGGATTTTGGTGTAATAGGTACCAATTAGAAAAAAAAAACCATATCAAAATGTTAAATATAAATTAGGGAACTAACGTGGTCATCTATTGAAAAAGTACAAAAAAGAAATCTAACAACGAAAGTTTGAGGCGACCTGTTATAAAAGTCACGTGAATCATGTAGCTCAACCGCTGAAGACCTCCCATTCTATATCTCGAATACCTGACTCACTGCCTCCACCTCCTCTTTCTTTTCTCCAATTCTTCACTCTTAGAGCGCTGGTCTTGAATAACTACAGTGCTGCACCACCTGAGGTTCTGGAATTTGGGTTTTCATTGGTTCTTCACTCTTTTGTCCGGTTAGTTATAATCAAGTCTTTCTTTACCATTTTTCTTAGTTTCCTTTCTTTGTAAGTAAATATACTTGATGGCTACAGTGTAAATATATTTACATGTTTCTTGATTAATGGGAATGTTTGATTCTGTGATTGAAAGAATGTTATTAACTGCATTCAAAGTAAAATACAAACACAAGAAATATCAGAAAATGTCTCCCATTTCGCCCATTGGGCTCATGTATCTTACCTATATATTCAGTTTCATAAGTCAGGCTTCTTTGTATATGATACCAAAATTAATACTACATACCGGAAGAGAACTCAATGCGGTTAGGGTTTTCGATCCAATTATTTTATCTTTTACATTACTTGGTATGTAATTTCATTACATTGTACTCGAAGTAAAAGTAATGTGCATGAATAAAATATATGACATATATTCAATATAATATTTTAATATATTAAAATTTTGAACGTGTACAACAATCAAATGGAACTATACAAAACACAACTTTGATTTCTTGTCCCCTAAATACCTTCCTATCAAGCATGGGTTCTTTGCGAATTATGCTGCCTGTTAGGTTACTTCAAACACTCTCTACTTAAATGCAGAAAAATGAAAAAGTAGTCAAATTGGTTTTTATAAAATTTTCAGATGTGTCTTGGGACCGACAATTTAATTTCCTCGGAAAAAGGAAGCACTATGGTCACTTTTTGCGTGTCAACTTTTGTTTCCCAAAGCCCGTGTTAAAGCACTAGAGGTTTGTTGCAAACATTTGGCCTGTTGTGTTTTGTCATTTTGTAATAGAGAATGATTAGCACATTTCCCACTAGAAATTAGGATTGACTACACCTTTGGCGTGCTTTGTGCTAGTTATACTTTTGAATACAGAATAACGCCAATAAAAAACAAAAGCTTGAGGAATTACATGAGTCTTTCTCATGATTTATATGTTTGCAACTTTTGTCACTATCAACTTTAATTTATTTTTCTTTTTAAGTTTAAATGATTTAAACAATTTAAAATCGTTACCACCAGCAATGTGTTTTACCCACAGAGAAAAACTTCCAAAAGAATGAAAGCATTGAAATTTAATGGAAGTGGGATTTGCTTGCAATGTTTTGAAAGTTGGATCGGATTGCCATCATGGCACCTATTCGATTCAAGAATCAACTCATAAGTCAATTAAACTAGTAAAATCCGATTAAGAACCAATTAAACCGATCAAAATCATTACAAACCGAAAATTTGGACCAGTTCACACTAGTGTTTATTTTAATAATTTCAAATCATTTAAGTTACTCAATAATTAAAAGAATTAAAAAAGAAAAATCCATTGAATAGGTTGGACCGGTTTAAAACAGTAAATCGAAACCTCATCCGATTCACTTGACAGTCTGAGTTTAAAAACATTGTTTACTTGTACAATGAAGTTGGAGAAGAATATTGGAAAATAAATAGGAAATTGAAGACAGGAGAAGGGGACTTGAACAATAGAAGGCACAAAAATTTTCAAATATTATTTAACTTGCATCATAAACACAATTTTAATCACCTTTTTATTTTACATACATCACATTAGAAAAAGTACCACAGTATTATTCTAATAATTTTTCTAAACAATATCCTATCCAAACTCGACCACTGTAGTTATCTTCCTTGGGAGAATCATTTTATACTCTTTATGTCTTGCTAGTAAAACGAAGGTTGGTTCATTAATTTAACTTTTAAAGAATGAAATCACAATTAGAAAGAGGCTTGAACCAATTGATGAATCTCGAAGGATAACAGCGTAATCTTACAATTGAGGGGAAGTTATACAACAGGATCAAATGTTGAGCCTTTAACGAAACTCATTCATCACATGGATAGATTAGATACTTCCAATATTCTTGTCTTGAAAATCCCTAATCTTCCATATTTTTTATAAACCACTTGATTGAGTTATTCTTCCCCCAGTCTCTTTACTTTATAAAAAACATTTTTGCCATCCACGGATTCGATCCAAATCAGATCCCCCAAAGTTAGTATCAACAAAGACAAGGGCACAAAATCTGAAAATTCTTGGACAAAATGTACTTTGAGACAGCCCTTAATCAAGAATCCTTTACAATCAAAAGAACAATTTAAAATATATAGATATAATGAACAACTTAAAAAGCAATTTATAAACCAAAACTTAAATGAAAAACTACGAGTGGATAATGTGCCTAGATGAAATTCAAATTGCATATAGGTATCACTGTTCAACAGTATGTGTATTTATCATAAGAGTGATCTTTTTTTTTTTTTTTTTTTGGTTTTAGGTTTTACAAGTTAATTATGTGTACTTATCATGATTCGTGCAAGTAAGCAGCGGCTAATTCATTTAAGGAAATTCAAAAAGAAAAAAAGGTTTGTCTAAAGCATGCCAATAATTAGTATTCTTTAAAGGGCTCTCAAGTTTTAGTTTTTCAAAAAGTAAAATTAAATCAGAAAAATTTCAAATTGCAAGGAGGCCTAGTAAATTTTATTCTCTGCATTTAAATTTGAAAGTAGCTGTAGATTAAGGGTGCATTTTTAAGTGCACCCTTAAATTAGTGAATTTTTAAGTACTAAATTTGATATATTTGAGTGTATATCACATTAAGTGAAAAATAAATAGTGTATCACTTATTTTTTAGAACAAATTTTGCCTAGAAAATTTAGTCCCACTTACTAAATTCAGATGTTCTAGTTTTGGTTATCAAAGCATCTAAATATGTTAATATCTGAACCCATTAATTTTAAGTGTTGAACTGAATTATCAAATAGGGCTTAAAATCCAAAGATTTATATAATTATATTTATATAATATACATTATAAATTTATTAATATTATATAATAATATATCTATATTATTTATAAATACATTTATATAATATATTATATAGGTGTATATACTAATTATAAATATAAATATAATTATATATATTATAATAATTATAAATATATTATATAATTATACTAATATTATAATATATATAATTATATATTAATTTTTTTAACAAGTGGCGGGACGAGCCCCGTTTCTAAATAGGAATCAAATTTGGGTTTTGTTTAAAACCCTCCAAGTTACTAGGGAATTGGGAAACTTTAAATTTTTAGATATGATTCCAAAATTCCTATTCCGATAGTAGTAATTCAAACAACAATTATGGGATTTATTCCAATTCTTCATTGTGAAACCCTCTTACCAAACACCACCTTAAACAGTAAGAACCACACTCCGGCGGTCAGAGTAGGTAATGGATCACCATTTAATTGCTAATAAATCCAACTTAACTAGGCAATTACCTATTTTTTTTATATATTCCCCTTTTTTCTCCTACAAGATCAAAAGGATCCGATTGATATCAATCATTTAAGAACTGATTACTATGGATGCTCGCAGCGAAGATTCTACGTAGATGATTTTTCGTTTTAGGTAGAAAGTCTATTATCAATGAGTTATGCATATGAAAGTGAATAAGAACCTTGCATGTCGTTCCATTTTTGCTGAAGTAGAAAATTTTTTAACGGACTAAAAATCATAATTTTATAGTAACTAAGGTTAAAAGATAAACCAAGTTACTTGATACTCGAATTGAACTCATCTTGAGAAGAGTTTAATTCGAATTTGATTTACCAACTAATCAAATTTGAATAACACTTTATATTCAATAAACTTTTAATCTCAGGTCAAGCTTAGTTTAATTAGTATAAAATTAGATTTTATATGTAAAATATTCAAACTACTCAAGCTCAATTCGAGTTCGATTCAATAAAATTAGTTCAAGCTTGCTTCGTGAAATAAACAAACCAAACTGGAACCAAAATTTAAACTCGTTAAAATAATCAAACAAGTTTGAACACTAAAATATTTGATTTGATTAAACTCGTTTACACCTTAATAGTAACTTAAACTCCGAACAAATGGATTAAAGTGTAAGGATATTCGGACGGGTAGGGATGCATGACATACAACGTTTACTTAAATTTTACGTTCTCATTTTGCACATCTAGCATTTATCTACAGTTGATACTAAATAAAAATGTTACACTCGTAGAGTAGAATAGATTAACCTTGTTCAATTGCTGTGAATCACTAAAAATAGTTTGTCTGGGTTATGTAATAATGGTCAGGTACATGTCACAATATCGTCTTCTCATGATGTTTCTTCTGGGAAATTGTTAAATTGGTAGATCAAGCAGCGAGTCATAGTTTATTGAATTTGGGTTATTATCCATCAGGGAGAAATATTTGGAGAGAATCTATCAAAAAGACCAATATGTAAGTCAGAAATTCAACTCTAATCCAAAAGATTAAACTACTAGGTTTCAGGTCTTTCTCCATTTCTCAAACCAATGTGGGATATAATCCTTTACTCATAAGTTTAACAATCTCCTCCTTCATGAACAATCCCTCACATTGAACTTTCTTCTACATTCAAACTAGATTTCAGACTCCTACCAACTCGTGGTTCCTTGGTCTAACACCAACTAGACCTTTGTTAAATCCATGGTGCACCTAGTCCAACAACCCTTGGTTTTTTGGTCTAACACCAACCAAATCCAATGTTTTGAAAACCGGACTGGACCGCCGGTTCGACCGGTTGAACCGCGAACCGGTCATGGCACCGGTCCGGTACTATGTTAGGGTTGACCATGGTAGAAAACCGGTCAAAAATCGGTCCAACCGTGAAACCGGATTGAACCGGTTTTTTCCGGTTTTCGAGTTTTTTTTTTTTTTTTTGCAAAATGTGGCTTTCAAGATTCGAACTCATGACCTTTGTAATATAAAACCAACATAGTAATCGTTGCACTATCACATCTTATTAATTTTTTTTATAACTTATTTATATAAAACAAACACTCATATTTCTTTTTTCTATTTTTCTTACAAAATCTCATCCTCTCATGACTCTTTCTTTTTAATCTTCAACTCTCTCTCTCTCTCTCTATCCTCTTTTCTTTTGTCACTCCCTTTTTAATCAAACATCTTTATTTTTAGTTTATTGATGTTTTCTTACATCTTTTAATTTTATTTTTGTCCATTAAATTTAAAAAGTTAAAAAAGAATTATTTTTTAAACCCAAATTATTTAATGCCACAACCACTTACTTTTATCTCATTTTTTGTTTCTTATCAAGTTTGCATTTCTATTTTCGATTCTCTTGATTTCTTTCGAACTCCAAACTTTCTTTTTTAAATTGCAATCTCTAAATCCCAAAATGTAAATTAAAATTTAAGTTCACAATGTCTAAATTCTCATAGACGTGAATTTTGTATAATTTCAAAATATTGTGATATTTTTGGGTTGGATTTAAAATTTTTTGGTAGATATAATTGAAATTGAGATGAAATTTATTTGTTTTAACTTATAATTCAAAAATAAATAATTTAATTTTAAAAATCCAAGTTATTCAAAAATAGTAAACTTTTCACCATGTAAAGCATTAAATTAGTCTATTACATGTCTTATTTTGTGCATATATATATTTATATAAATTATTTTTAAAAAAAATTCATTGAACCAAGGTTGAACCGGCCCGACCGGTTGAACCTCGACCCTTTCAATTCACCGGTTCAATTAACTGTCCGATTTTTAAAACATTGACCAAATCCCAGCCAAACCCATGGCGCATCTAGTCCAACTCCAGACTAACTTCTTAACACTTCAATCCACCATCAAGAAGAGAATTTTCACCAATCTAACTCCGAGAAGAATCCACTTGTCTATGATCCACCACCAATAAGGTGAAATTTCGGACTCCTGCCAACACTTGGCTCCTTGATCTAACACTAACCAGACCCCTGTCAAACTTATGGCGCATCTAGCCCAACACCAATCAAACTTGCCAAACTTCTTAACATTTCGATCCACCACCAAAAAGAGAATTTTCACCAACCCAACTCTGAGAAGTATCCATTTGTCTATGATTTACCACCAAGAAGAGAATTTTCACTGACCTAACTCCGAGAAGAATCCACTTGTCATGAGTAGTCCAGTTTCACAATCAGAAATTCTGATACTACTTGTTAGGCAGAAACACCTTTAAAGAGTCCATCAAATAGTCCAATATATTAGTCAGGAACTCAACTCTGATCCAAAAGTTAAAACTGCTAAGTCTCGACCCCTTACTTACATATTAACCGCTATTTCTCCATTTCTCGAACCAATATAGGATATAATTCTTTACTCATCAACCTAACATTTTCTCCCTTTTATTTTCCAATCTAGAAATTTAATTACTTGTGATTGAGAATTTCTTATCTAGGTAGGATATTTTATTTGCATGCCACTATACTTACATCGATTATTCCTTGATAATCCCATTACCAATTCTAAGCTGTAGAAAATGACACAGATCTTTGTTAGGATTGAGGCTTATTTGCAAAATATTATTTGTTTGCATCAAAACATGTTTTTCACTCAATCTTTTTATTTTTTAAACTATTTTTTTATCTCCCATACATCACATCATAAAAAATATTATAGTAATTTTTTCAAATAATATTTTAAATAATCTGCTACTTTTCTTATTTTTTTGGGCTACTTTTCTTAATTTGTATACTTATTTCCTTCTTTTTTTTATGCATGTGGCAGAGAGGTGACCAAAATGTCTGACGATATCAAGGACAAATTGTTGAGAACAGACAAACAGAGTGAAGAACAAATTATTGAGGAAGAGAAACTTAAGGATCGGATCTGGGGTGAATCTAAAAAAATGTGGGTGATTGCAGCTCCAGCAATATTTACTAGATTTACAACATTCGGGACTTTTGTCATCACCCAGGCATTTGTTGGTCACATTGGAGCTACACAGCTTGCTGCTCACTCTTTGGTCCAGACTGTACTTTTGAGGTTTGCCAATGGCATACTGGTAAATGTCTATGACATCTTTTTGTATGCTTGTATGCTTTCCAATGAGGTTTATTATCATTATAAGCATTTTTTCTTAATTTATGAAATTGAATTGTTTTTTGGTCATGTCATAGAAACCTCTAGTCTTTAAAGAGTTATAATGTAACATGGGACTTTTCAGACTTAGCCCAATGGGCATCATTTGTTGAATTGGCCGAGTCGGACTTCATTTGGTCCAGTTGTGTCTTGAACACACTTACCATGTGTAGAACACGAAGCTGCTCCGGATACAAGCCATAGGCAGAGCCAGTAGAGGGGCCAGGGAGCTGCCCCGAGTTTTTAGATATTTTAGTTAGCCCCCAAGAGATTTTGAAAATTTTCATCAAAAGTCTTTCTTTCATCCCCTACCCCACTAAGATTTGACAAAGTTCTATTGCCCCCTTCCACCAAACTTTAGCTTAATTAAAAACTTGAACTTCTACTCCTCTTTTACTACTTTTGACCTTACTAATAAGTTAATTGATATATGAAATTCAACTTGTTATTAATGAGTTTAGCATTACATATTGAATTGTTGAAAACTTTATCTATTATGTCAAGATAAAATTTGTTTAAAGCTAAAATGCATATACCTTTCAATTAATTTTTATTTTTATTTTTATTTTTGATTTACCAAATTTCAAATTTATCTACTTTGTTCTACAAGCATATTATCTTCCATACACGAAGTTCATAAAATTTGTATGTTTTGAAAAATTTTCCTCGTAAATTTATAAAACTAATATTTGTGTATATTAGTACCGTGTTTATATAGCAAAATTTTTCAAATAATATTTTGATTACATAACAAACACAATTTTCAATCAACATTTTATCTTTCCAACCTTGTTTTTATCTCACACGCATTTTATCCAAAAAGTGCTATAGTATTTATTTCAAATAGTCTCTTGTCCAAACACACGTTTGTGTACTTTTGATTTGCACTGTAAAGTATGATTACTCTTCAAAGTTTGATACCAGAGAATATTCAAATTATACTTTTCCCCTTAGGATTGTAAGAATGTGATAGAAACATGAATAGTTATATTAATAAATAACCTGTATATTTCGATTTATTAAGAAATATACAGCTTCCTTACTAAAGTTTCAAACACTTGAACTGACAATTGTTTTATCAACATAATCTTGTTACAAAAATGAACTTGTTAATGTAGAAACTTTATTTCAAAATTTTTACTTTTGAGCATAATTAGACCAAAGATTGGACAATGAAGTGTCAAAAATTAAAAAAGGGTAGCATATAAGCCAGAATTCTAAAATTACACTCTTAAAAACATAAGTTTCAAAAGACATTTTTTAAACAAAATTCTTGACTCTGCCACTACTACATACCACCATTAATATCTGCCATTAATGTTTGTAGACGACCAATAATTCATGCTTATTTTATCAGTCTATGTTTGCTTTGGATACATAATAGTTGAAAGGCTTCGATGGTGTTGACTTGTTGAGGATAGCTTTGTGCTACTAGACTGTTTTAAGTGAAAGAGAAGCTTAATGCTCGTTTGATAACTCTATTTAATGCTGAAAATTAATTTATCAAGAACTTTTTGAATTCATCTCATTTGATAATAGAAATACCTTATCACTTAATGTATTGAGCAATGCTTTATTTGTGTACAAAACTTTAAGCGAAAAAATTTCACTGAAATTTTTTTTTCTGAATTGATCGCACACGCTATATTTGCGACACATATAACACACTCTCATACATCTCCTTACAAAAAAGTACATTTGCTCTCTTTTTGTTTGACACATACATGCATACTCCTCTCTCTCTCACTCTCTCAAATACAAACACTTAAGCACTACATGTCAATTGTTCCATTATTTTCTCTCTCACACACAAACTTTTCTTTCTCTCCAAATACACAAATAAAGGCAATCTTTTTTAAAGGATAAATGTACAGTATTTGTGGCATATTTCAATCCAATGCTATAATTCACTTAATTAGCAAATAGTTATAACTTTATTAATTCAACAACTTAATACTTTTAGAACTTAATTTTAGACTGTAGATTTTATATTTCAGTTTTATCAAATGGGGCCCTAGGTGGAAAAATTTTCCTAAATTCTACTTAGAAAAAGCTATTTGTGCATAGAAGATGAATATTATTCTTGGCAATATTTAAAATACTTTCACCAATACAATTTTAGAGTTAATCTAATTGCTACATTATAAATGGGCGACAAAGTCAAAATTTAGATGACATTAACATGCGAAATTAATGTATTTGTTCTAATTTATGAGTTTGTTAAATTGATCATAATTCTGCATAATTTTTCATGAAATCTTGCATTGTTTTATGCACTTGACATAGTACCAAAAGTGTACGGCATGATATTGTTTTGATATGCTATAATCGATGTGGAATAGTAGTGTGCGGAAAACTGTGGCCCATACCACGACTTCAGACGATGTTGGGCAGCCTCTTCCGACCCGCAGAGGAATAGTTGGGTCGTACGGTAACCAGTCTATGGACACCAGATACCTCTGTGTTGACAAAAAAAAAAAAAAAAAAAAACCACGACTTCAGACCATGGTCATTGAAAGTAAATGTCTCATAACAGGCTGATTTTTTTTAATGCATCTTGGAACACAATTTTTTTTTTAAGCAAAAAGGGTGGGATTTAAAAAGCAGGAGGGAAAAAAGGGATTAGAATCTAAGATCTCTAAATTCTGTAAACTCAATATTAACGATTAGATCAAAACCTCCTCGATTAGAACATGTAGTTCACCTTCTTTCGGTACTATTTGTGCAACTTCATTGGGTAATCAATAGGAAAAGCATCTCCAAATGAATACTGTAGTGAAATTCCAGTCTGTTTTTTGTGGGGAAAATCGGTGAAATTCTCACTACATTACGTTCTTGTATAAATCCATCTCAAAAATTGAATTTTTTCATGCAAAAACCATTTTTTTGGCAGACACTTTTCACTCATAAATATATTGATTCTCATTTTACTCAGGGTAAGTATCGTCCTGTGGCATATGAAATGGAAACTATTACGGTGTTTGACTGCTAAATTGAAAGATACAAGTGTCCAGAAGTACCTATAAACGAGTAGCATAGTTTTTTTTTTTAATTGTTTTGAAGTGATGGTTTAAGGATTACTTTTGTTAAAGCTATTCTTGTGAATAGAAGGATATCAGTTCACAAAAAAGCTGAATACAAGCACAAGAAGAAACAATTAAATATAGTCTTGCAAAGGAAGGATATGAGTTCGAACATAGCTGTCGTTCAAATTCAAGAATACATACATACATATATATATATATATATATATATATATATGAAAGTAGTTATTTTAATCAGAATTGTTTCTCACTCCTATGTGATATGCCTAATTGCAGAGAATTAATAGGTTATGGGTCACTTGGATTTTATCCATATTAAATCCTAATTGGATTATATTATATGTTTATAAATTATCTCTAATTTTAAAATAACTAATTTTATCTTAAAGATATTATTTTAAAAAATAACTAATCTTATCTTAATTCTGTCAAATTATTACATATAGAACTATAGTAAAATCTTTTTCAAATCACAACTATTGAAATCTTATATATCCCAAATTACTTTCTTTCACCACTATATTGTTCATTAGTATTCAAATTGTTCATCATTTCTATCCTTAATTTTGAATTAACTTAGTGTAAAAAAGAGAATTAACTGTTACGCTGACAGATTTACCAATACTATTGGAAATTGAATATTTATTGACAAAAAAAATGAATTGCTGGATTTTTTTCTACTTCATTAAATATGAATACATAGTTCTAGATTTATGGTTATTATAAAATTTTAAATTATCTAAAGGAATATTTGTAAAAAAAAAAAAAAGAATATCTACCAAGTTTTTAATATGGGGTACATGATTTGATGTATTCTATCAAATTATAGTGAAAGTATGCAAACGAATTTTTAAAAATTAGTAAATAATTGAACATTTAGAATACATTAATTTTTTAAAGTTAATATAGATGAACATGTAGGATTGTTGTTAATTTTTGTTTTTAAATTATTTATGTTTATATAAATTCGCAATAAATAAAAACAGACCGTGCTAAGACACAGGCAAAATTCTAGTTCTTTCTTAAAAAAGGCTGACGAGTATGTAATCCTCAGAATTTAATGTAAGCTCGACACTGGACGTTTGATATTTTATAGCCTTTGAATTGCTCTCTGAAATAGTTGAAGGGCGAAAAGTGGAATGAATCCTAAGGAAAATGTATCACTGGACATTGTTGTTCCGTGGAATAATAGTATTTGTATTGAGCAGTGGAGTTTCCAAACAGAATACTAGTGCAATACTTCGGAGTATGTAAGCAGAAATGGTAATTAAGGTTTCTATTCTTCTGTGTCAAATCTTGATTATACAGTTGGGAATGGCTAGCGGATTGGAAACTCTTTGTGGGCAAGCCTACGGTGCGAAACAATATCACATGCTTGGAATCTATCTTCAGAGGTCATGGATTGTCTTATTTGTCACATCATCTATACTTCTACCCATTTTCATTTTCACTGCCCCAATTTTAAGAGCTTTAGGACAGGATGAAACTATTTCAGAGGTGGCCGGAACCATTGCTCACTGGTTTATTCCTGTCATCTACTCGTTCATGGTGTCATATAGCTGCCAAATGTTTCTTCAAGCACAAAGCAAGAACATGATCATTTCATATTTGGCAGCATTTTCTCTATCAATCCACTTGCTCCTCTCATGGCTTTTGACTGTGAAATACAAGAAGGGAATCCCTGGTGCCATGCTATCTACTATCTTATCATTTTGGATCCCCAATCTGGGTCAATTTCTATTTGTTCTTTGTGGAGGATGCCGAGAAACGTGGAAGGGTTTTTCATCCTTGGCATTCAAGGATCTCTTGCCAATAATTAGGCTTTCATTATCATCTGGTGCCATGGTATGGTAAGATAACTCTTTGGTTTTACTTCAAAAACTCTAGCTATTGGGTAGTTTGTAGTCACTGTCATGACAAAACAAAGTGGTGGCGATGTTAAAAAATATTTTGTTGACGAAAGCACAGTTAGAGGGATCTGTATAGGGAATTCCAACATTGATTTTGAAACAGCGAAATTTCTTGTGTAAAATCCTGAATATGTTCATCGTTTATTCGAGAGCCAGTTAGGTAATCATGCATTGTAAGCCATGTTTGTTGCATGCCATTTGGGGTTATGATAAACTTTTTTGGTTGCCTTACTGTTCAAGCAAAGTCCACCTGCAACCTTCACCATAGAATTATCAATTAAGTGGTTTTCAATATAATGCATCTAATTGCGGTAATGTTTATAGTTCATGATCATCATCTATCTGTTTCTACATAAAGATAATAAAGTTGAGTTTTCTCTGATATGAATTCTAAATTAGTGTGTAAACTATTTTTATCACTGACATGAAACTTACCTATCTTATATAATTGACCGTATAGTTATATCCTTAAACGAGGTTTTGATACATTTCTTGAACCTTTTATGTAGTCTTGAGCTGTGGTACAACACCATATTGGTTCTTCTTACTGGAAACATGAAGAACGCAAAGGTTGCAATCGATGCTCTTTCTATCTGGTACTGACCTTCCACTTTCCTAGCATTTTCTCACGTTTCCATGCTTTTGTGAAACTATGGTTTCTCAAAGGAGCAAAAAATGTTATCCTTTTGCAGCCTAAATATTAATGGCTGGGAGATGATGATATCTCTTGGTTTCCTGGCGGCAGCAAGGTAACTCCATTATTACTTCTACATATATGTTTGGGCACTTATCCAATATTAAGAGAAATATTTTGCTATGTAGGCTTTAACAATGGTCATAACATTTTTCTGACTTTATTTTGTTTCTTCCACTCATGAAACGTGTGATATTCCCTTCTGTACTCGTTTTCCTTACATATCTAGTGTACGAGTTGCAAACGAACTTGGAAGGGGGAGTGCTAAAGCAGCAAAGTTTTCGATATGGATTTCGGTGCTAACATCTTTGGCCATTGGATTTGTACTATTCATATTCTTTCTCTTCTTTCGGGAACGTCTAGCATACATATTCACCTCAGATCATGATGTGGCTGAAGCAGTTGGCAATTTATCTCCACTGTTAGCATTTTCCATACTTCTAAACAGTGTTCAACCAGTTCTTTCCGGTAAGCTTGTTTTTTATGTCATATTAGGACTGCGGCGGCTGCAGTTGTATTCTCGTCCGATCTCAGTGCAGTTTTATGTCATATATTATTTGACGTACAATATCATTACATTATTGTATTCATAGTTTGATGTACATAAATAAAATATTACACACACGCATATATATATATATATGTGATGTAACAATAGAATGTGGATGTACACCAAAAATTATTACATATACAACAATTAGACAGAGTCAGACACAATACAACTGCACCTGCCCTTGTTCTATTATATTGATGCTTATACAAAGAACCAAAGATAAAAAATATCAGTTTTAGTAGAGTGAATTATTGTACTACCTGAACCAAACATGGTACTAGTTCCACTACATGCTTGATTTTAAGTTGTTATGACAAGAAAAGAAAGTTATTTTTTTTCTTTTCTGATCTTGTGAATTTTAACATCTCAAGAGAGATGGCCAAAATAATATATAACACTAACTCTTCCGTTTTTTAAGGTGTTGCTGTGGGGGCTGGATGGCAGGGCACTGTGGCATATGTCAATGTGGGTAGCTATTATTTGATCGGCATTCCCATTGGTGTGGTGCTTGGTTACCTTATTAAATTACAAGTACAAGTAAGTGCTGCTTTGGTACCTATTGATGGATTCAATCAAGATATTAACGAAATGATCATTTTTTTTTAAATATTTGTTTGTTATCTCTTTTATTTTATAACACGTTCAAAATAAATATGGACTAAAGCCTCAATACAGAGGATTAGTTGCATCATCATCTAATAACGGAGTAAATGGTAATAAATGGTTCTGGATGTTAAGGCCGTCTTAGTTTTTCCAATTCCAACTAAATCTAGTTTTTTTTATCCACCAAATAAAATTTCTAATTAAAAACATTAAAAGAAAATAAAACAAAAATGAAATGTAGACAAATGTAACTGAGTGAAGTTTGTTTTCTAGGGTGTTTGGATTGGAATGCTAATCGGTACACTAGTCCAAACAATTGTGCTTGTTATAATCACATCGAAAACTGATTGGGATCAACAGGTATTTCATTGCCCAATCTTTTTCTTTTTACATTATTCACTTTTCAAATGTCAGTTTAATAAAATTACTACATGGTTTCAAATTCTTTTGGACATTGGTTACAGGTATCAGTTGCGCAACAACGAATCAATAGGTGGTTTATACCATCTGATAATGACAATAGCTCCGAATCCTTGTGAATTACCTTATGTTTTCGTTCTTTATTTTTTTTTCTTCTAGGCTAAATAAAATGCTTAATTGCAGAACGCCCATGAAGTTATCACTTATCAATAGCATTTCACGTTTTGATTTTCTCAAAGGCCTATGGAATGGATGTTCAGATAAACTCTTTGCTAGATTGCAAATAAATTGTTCTCTTCATGATATCCAATCCAATTTATGTGCCAGTGGGATCCTTCAGCACCAATCAGTTAAGTTTTAAGTAATTAAATCAACACATTATTCTGTTGAATGCATTATAATTAGAAAAAAAGGAAGAAATGTAACATATCATTCTATATGTATTATGATTCTTCCGATGTCTATTGGTTATAAATTAAGCTTCTTAAAGTTAAAATAGTCCTAGACAACAAATGTCAGACGAGGAAATTAAGAACAAGGATGAATAACTCGATGAACTTGATGATGACGATCATGATGATAAACTCAATGGATTAGACGGCAGATATTAAATGCATTTCAATTTTGACTTTTTGCATATATGACATATATCTACATCCTTTCGTATAGATAAAAATTCATTCACTACATTGACAGTAGATAAAAATATAATCCTATATATTTTAGCCTTCTGGCATCAGAGTCCGTTAGTAGGTTCTATTTATTCAATTATTCTATTGGATTCTTCTCATATTTACATTTTCATAAGACTTAGATTAGCGTTGATTGAGTCCGTAAAACTGTTGGTTAGCGGCTGCATTTAACAACATTGAACATAAGCCCATGGTCCCAAGGGTGGTTTCGATAATCTAAACTTCGTTAATGCAACTATTGAAAAGAATCAATCGATAATTGGTTACATAGAATGAATACTAAAAATGTTTTTCGAATCTACTGACACTCTGGATTAATATAATATTGCTACCTATATTAATTCTTTAGAAGTTAACATAGCAAACATTAAATAAAAGTTATCAAACTGGTCATTCCAAGAAAGATTAAAAGGAAACAATATATGTGTGTGTATTGCACCAGGGGATTTTGGCTTGAGCCTCCTACTAAGCCTTCAACTTTCCATTTAATTGGTCTGTCTAATGGGCGCACTCATTAAGATATATTTTAAGTGTTATATTTTTAAAAATATAAGATTAATTAGAAAAAATAAATAAATACAAGGTAAGGTAGGTAAGATTAAATAAGAAAAGTATATAAATATAAGGGAGGATAATAATTGTTAATATGTGCATATATATGTAGGTTAGGTAAATGTTAGGTGCATTAACGAGTCCTTTAAGGGCATCTGTTAGAAAAACCTTATTTTAATTGATCAAAATATCATTAATGTCTTTTGTTTGGATTGAATCTAAAATTGTTCTTTTATTAGTTATGTTTAGTCTCTAAAAAAACAAATTTTCCAAACATGTCATATCAAAAACAGGAAAGAAATGTTTATTGGCCGGGGTTTTGCAATCTAAAATTTATTTTTTATTAACCTTACCAAAAATAAATATGATCCCGGGCAAGATTGGTATATGTTAACAAAGTTATAGTGAAAATCTAGTTGCTACGAACCTCACATTGAGGAAACCTTTCCCAATTCTTTTATTCTTATTAAAACCTCACAAAAAATATGACTATTTAATCACTGAAACACCAAACTAAGGAAATATTTGTCGACCTGTGTTTTTTTTTTAATTAGCAAATCTTGTATACGGTGAAGGAATGCCAACACTAAATTTTATTAATTATAATAAATAAAGCATCAAGGAGGACGTGAACTTGACCTCCACAAGTCCAAATGGAAATTAAACAGCAAATGAAATCCCTACTAACTATTGAAACAGATAAAACTGGAATTTAACTTTTACATTGTCTAATGGAAGGAAATCCTAATCTGTTGACACGAATTTCACCCATAGCTAGGCATGGAAGAAGAGCCTCTTGATTGTATTGTAGCAGAGAAGAAGCCGGATGACTATAACCCTCATTAGACAAGATATTGGCCACCTTATTACCTTCTCAGAAGCGGTGAGTAATTTGAATAAATAAATGGGAATTAAGCACATTTTGAAGAATCTGCACCATCAATAAAGCATTTGTCTCAATGTGTAACTTTTTTTTTTATTTTGGCGTTATGGAGGGCCCGCGGCCCTTTTACAGACTCACTAGTCTAGGCGTACAGACTTTTAATGCATCTTGACTCAAGAAGGGTCTCAGATCTTGTGGTGGCTTGTCTATTCTGCTATAACCAGGCTCCATTCTTAGGCTGAGTCTTGCAAGATGGTCGGGCGCTTGCATTGCTTTCTCTCCAAACATGCTTCTAACATCTCCCTAATCATCCTTAATGGATTATGGCGTGGACTTTCCAGTACATTACTTTTGATCAGTTGCAACGAGGATTGTGAATCAGTTTCTAGCACAACCTTCCTTAGACTAAGGTCCCATGCAAGCGACAGCCCGTATAAAATTCCTTGCAGTCCAAGCATGATAAACAGCTAGTTGGAACATCATTTGCCAGTTTGTTATCTCCTTCTTTCTAATTTGCTTACCTCCCAAATTGCAATCCAACCATTCTGTAAGATCAGTTTATTTGAATTCAGCCCAACGCCTTTTTTCCACTAGTTGTGCCCATATTTTGGATATCCACTCCCAATCCCTGATTGCATGTAACGTAGTTTCAACCTCCGTTTTGTAAATTGGGCAAAGTCCATTTGTTTGTAAATGTCTCCTCCTCTTCTCCATGTTTGTCAGGAGCCTATTGTGTTGGATCTTTAATCCAACGTTAGACTTATATGTGAATAATTATGTGTTGCAAACTGTCAAATAGGATTAAATCCAATTAAAGTGATCAAATATGGTTTGGACTTAATGTATTTAATAGGGTGTGGGTTTTTAATGTGCAGAGACTTAAAGGTATTTCCTATTTCTATGATGGGCCGAAATAAGAATTCAAAAGGTAACAGGTATGTTATCTATAAATAGGGTTATGGTCCCCAAGTCACACGTATACTTATTGTTGTATTTTCTAAATACCACAAAATAGCTCTTTTCTGATATCCCATCGTCAGAAAAGATACCAGAGAGATATTAAATGACTCTCTCAAGAATTGACAAATACGTGTTGGTCTGAAAGGCCACCCCAATATCTTTAAAGATTCAAATATCAGTTTGTCGACATGAATCCAGGTACCCTTCCGCAATTTTATTGTTATTTTTTTTAATAATCGCCATATACATTTTGGATTTAATAGGTGATGGTTTTCACCAAAGGTTAAATATATGATTGATTATTGGAAAATAATTTGGATTCAGTAATTTGTGTATATATATATATATATATATATATATATATATGTATCAGAGCCAGAGGGGGAAGTGGGGAGATGGCTATCTTTCTTTACTTATTATGATGTTGTTAGTGTAGATCTACAAGTTTATATCTTCTTGATGAGATTGCTTAACTTCATGATTACCATCTTTCTTTATTTATGATGTTGCTAGTATAGATCTACAAGTTTAGATCTGTTTAATGAGACTGGTTAATTTCGTGATTACCATCTAATGTATTCAAACTTATTATAATTTTGCTAGTATTGATTACATATATATATATATTTATGTCTTGCAAATTCGGTTTTTGGTTATATGGTTATCGGCTCTTAAACATAATGACCGATTGTTCACTAGTTGTCATTATTGTTCACCTTTTCATTCACAATATATGGCTTTGTATTTCGGCTTCATGTTTCATGCTTCTTGTCGTATTTGCCAAATAATATAAAGTCAAGATAGGGCGCATGCTACATGGTTTCTTTAGTTATGTTTTCAGTTTGCATGTTTTGGCTACTATGATGTTAGTTACGTTGATTCACTATTTCGGGTTCATATAATTTAGTGGATTCCGTTTTGGTCAAACTTGAGTTGGCGGTCTTGGGGTTTCTTTTAATTTTCCTATTTTTAAGGATTAAAATTGATAAGAAAGAATGCATGAATGCGATTATGTGAAACTCTTAATCGGTTAGCATAAATGATGTTTCGTGGGATCCGCATGCTTTTGATAATGTAAGCTAATTTGGATTCCGGTTTCGGGAAGTCATTCATTCTTTTCCCTACTTTTATGAATTAAAATTGACAAGAAAACATTCTTAGTTTGAATGTTCTGTCCATAATATTAATTTGGTTAATACTTGAATTCTTTGACATGTTTCTCTGTTTAAGAATAAATATGCCTATATTTATATTAAGGATATTAGGATTTCTTTAATTTAATTGAACCTTAATAAAATTAAATAAAACATTTAAACCCTATAAAGTTCACATGTTTGGCCCACTAAATATATAGTTTTATAAGATATTATGGATTTCAAGAAAATTTTTGGGCTTGCATGATAATTTTGGGTCAAATTATGGATATGGACTTTCGGTCCAATAAGTCTTGATCCAATTGATTGGTTTGACCAGATTTGACCACGTTTTGACCAGAGTTGACCAAAGTTGACTTTGATTAAAATTTTTTGTTTAATTTGTATAATTTTAAATTTGAATATTGGTATGATTATATATATTGTGGAATTGATTAATTGAAACAATATGCCATCAAAGTGACCTCTATTATGAAAATTAATTTATTTTAGAATATAACTAGTTGGGTACTTGTGATTTTGTGAATATTAATTTGCCCAAAGGAAGGTCAATATTAAATAAAATTGCATGTGCACTTGTGGTAATAAACACGTGATAATTATTCAGATTTTTACATGTGAATTATAAATTGGCCCAAAGAAAAATTTATTTTTTGACATGTTATTATTGTCAGTGTTAATTACTGTTTATTTACTCATCCGTTTTCTCTAAATATTTTATTCCAACCTCTTTATACTCAATTACATGGAACTATGACCTACAAGTATTTTAAAAGTGCCTTGATTCAGAAATTTATTTCTGAAAGCTCGTTTAAAGTGAATAGTGGATGCGCGTTTGGAGACAATAATCGATTCGAGTATATAATAAACTTGGAAAATTGGAGACTTGTACATTAGTCTTGAAATAGGTATATTTATGTTTAAGTGTTCAATTATTAGTTAGTAATACTATCATTATAAGAATTTCTTAAAAATTTCACTTTATCGCGCACGAATCGGAGGTACGCGTTTTCGCGCCCGCAATTAATTGAGGGGCTTTAGACCTTCATTTTTAGACTATTAAGAGTGAATAATAATAGTATGAATGGAAGTGCATTAGAGGTTTAGTGCACTAGTGAAACAAACCCGAGAGGAATCGGGCATGAAACGCGCGCAAACGCGCACTATTGAAGGGTTGACTTTTGGAACATTTTTGGCCACACACTTAAGCTTCCTCAAGAAGCTTTCTATCAGCAAACACTCTCTCTTTCTCTCCTCAAGACAGCCGACCAACAAGGGGAAGAAGAAAGACCAAAGCTCTTCCATTTCTTGCACCATTTTTCACCCAAATCACTCCAAAATTTACACACACCTTGCAAACCACTTGGAGATCAACTCAAGCTAGAAAAGGGGCTTCATTTGCACAATTTTCTTGGGCTTAAGGTGACCGAAATTTTCTGCTTTAGTCATCTAAGAAGGTAATCAACGATCAACCTCTTGAATCTTAGTTTATGGAAGTTGTATTGCACTTATGAGCTCATAGATTCACATGGGTAGCTTTATATTGTTGGAAATCTTGTGAGTGGGCTCTATGAAATCCCACATTGGCTTGATGAACTGATTTGATGGGATTTGATGTTATTTATGTTGGATTAGTGCTTAATCTAGTGGAAATAAGTTGTATTGTGAAAGAAAACTCAAAGGGAGTAAAATGAGAAAAGGGACGGTTCTGCCCCTGCTATTGCCGTGCATTTTGGTGCACTTTTTTGTGGTCCAATTGACTTGTTTTTTATGTAAATATGTTGTGTGGGTTGTGTGAAAAGTTTCGACCAAAAATCATCCAATTTGGTTGGTCAAAAGTTGAGATTTCGAAAATGTAGCAAAACTGGAATTGTGTCCCGTACTGCTCTGGCAGTGATTTTCTAACTTTTTGCTCCGACGTCGAAATCGAGTACCGTTTGTGGCATTAGAAACTAGACACTTCCAGTTTTCCAACGGTATAAAATGCACTCCTTGATTCCACCTGAATAAACCGTACCAACCTTGTAAAGTTGCCTGTTCTGTTTATCGTTTGTATTGGAAGCCCTGTTTTGAGCTGCGAATTGATGCTCAATTATGAGCTAGTTGTAGGTAGAATTTTAAAACAATTCCTTCTGAGAAATTATCGCCTTATGTATTTAGTTTTCAACGCCACCAACCACGCTCAAGTTGAATTGAGTGAGTTGTGGCTGAATTTCGAAACTGACTCAGTGATGAAAAACTCTCTTTTGGCTAGTTGAATGACTCTTTTTGAATTGGGACTTGTGATCTTGAAATTCTTGGTGTTAATCACCTACCAAATATATCTTGGATATTTCTTAGACATTTTTCTTCATAAATGCACCATGTTTGAAAAGATTCGTTGGCCAAATGTTTTAAAAAAGGGAAATGGAAGTACAAGGCAGTTTTGCCTTGGAAAATTGGAACTTTAGTGACTTTGTTAACCCACTTCCCGAACGGATTTTTCTATGAAAATTGACAGAGAAATAGCCCTTATATGGTAGTGTAATACTACCAAATTTGGTACCATTCCGAGTCCATTTAGATGCCAACCAAAGTCCCAACGTTCGTGATTTAAACCTGGAAATTAGCCTAACAGTCTCACTTTTCAGCAACTTTGAGCTGCTATATCTTGGTGCTCAAAACTCTGAATCTTGTTCCGCTTATTGTGTTTTAAAATTTGATTGCAACTCTAATTGAGTTCCAAATTTCAGAGGCTAGTTCACATTGTGTGAATTTTTCCGAATTTCCAAACTTTGTCGAAAATCAACCCAAATCTATCTTGGTATTCCAAGACAACATCTTGGACCCAAAATTTGAATATCTTCCAATTGGAATCATGGAAAAGTGTTTTCTTAGAACTTTTAGAACTTTGGAAGTAGTTTCCAACGGTATCAAATTTTTCAATTTTGGACTTTCAGAGAGTGAGTTATGATTTTTCAAAGAATACCCTAAACTTGATAAATTTTGGCCATTTTGAAAAGAATCCGCACGGGAATAATTTCATAGAATCCGGCCGTATATCCGGCCAGTTTTTGGCCGGATAGTTGGCCGGATTGATGGTGAGATTTGAAAAAAAATTGGGTTTCTTCACTGCCTCGAATCCGGCCAGAAATCCGGCCGGATTGTGACGTGGCATCTTCACGTCCAACTTCAATCGTTCGTCTGGAAATTTATGTACACGGTTTCATATCTACTTGTTTCCATCCAATGATTTTAAAGATAAAAATCAAATTTTTACTTGAGTTTTAAACCCCACATTTGAACCTCGATTTACGAGTAATTGAGGCTCATTTTGTGACATTTTCTTAGATTGTACACGGGTGCAATCTTTCTCGATAAGTAGGGGTTTTAAGCGATAGTGTGTAATAGTTGATTATTATTTGTTCAGGCGCTCAAGGGGACCTTCAAGAGGAGCTCGAAGTGGACGCCTAAACACTTGTTTGAGCACTTACTCACTTGTTTCGAATTGGTGAGTGTTTCATATAAGAATACGTTACTTGAATAGTTTACGACAGGTTTACTCCATGGAGTGACGCCCCCACTTCTCCCAAGGGCGAACCCAAGGGTATCTGCGGGACGCCTGCTCAACTCTCGCCAGGACTTGGTACAAATTCAATTCAAACTTAAGAATAACCAATCAGTACTAAAAGTCGAAAATATAAAGGAAGGTCAATTCCTTAATAATCGATCAAGTCTTACATTATAAGTTACCAAAATATCTTACAATCCCAAAATATACAGCTTCCAAAAGTTGACTAAATGAATACATTCAAAATTCTAATAAAAAGGCCATCAAGTCGACCTCTCCATAATTCCTTCCATTTCAACTCCTGTTAAAGAAAACAAGTCTAACGGGGTGAGCGGATGCTCGTGAGACCAAGAAAACATGCAAGACAAGTAATTCAATAATAATAGCACTTACACAATAGTGAAAACTATAACATTCAAGGAATTTTACAATTTATAATAAACACCCTTGAGTAGGATGCAGAAGCTCTCCGGAGCTAATGATTTTTTACTTTTCCCAAATTCTATTTTAATACCTTCCCATGATGACATCCCGTTCCCTGGGTAGGTAATTGAGTTCGTAGCTCTTCATGTATTCCATGTATGTTTTTGAGACGACTCAAGAGGTACCTCCCACCCAAATCAGTGTGGTACTTACTATCGTTCAATTTATAGTTCTGAGACGATTCGAGAGGTACCTCCCACCAAATCGGTGTGGTACTTACTATCATCCAGAGGTCGATGAGACATCGCTCCAATCGACTTAGAATACTTTAGGGTTCTAAGACGATTCGAGAGGTACCTCCTACCCGGATCGGTGTGGTACTTGCTGTCGTTCAGAAGTCTAGGGTACTGAGACTGATACGAAATATGGGCCGCTTATGGGCCATGTTTTAGGCTGCAAGAGATTGAATCTTTCAGTAATAGTTAGTAGTTTATTTTCTAGATTTCTATTTTATTTGCTAGGAATAAATTCGGTCCAAGACCTCATGTTGAGTTGGATCCGATTTATAGAGTCTAGGCTCACTATAACTTAAGTGGGTTAATTAGCTTTTATTGGGTTATGTTGGTCCAGCTTAAAGCCTCCATTGGATCGATTATAAGCTGACCATTAGATAGTGGATTTGAGTAGTGGAATCGGGCCAAAGGCCTAGCCTAGCCGAGTTAGGGTTTTCAAGTCACTTTAGGTTTTCAAGTTGTACGGCTATATATAGCCAAGGCAAGAGACCTTCATGGGAGTTTTTGGACGGTTAATAAAATTTACATTGAGAGTTCTCTCAAGCTTCATTGAAGCACCTTGAATATCTTAGATTTGTATCTTAGGTATTCAATTGACTTATCAATCTAGGACCGCGCTAGATTGTGGCGTCTTCTACAAGTACCGAGGTTCGTTGACCACGTGATCAACGGGTTTAGGTGATCCGCTGCGTTCGTCGTCTTCAACGTGAGTCTCTACCTTCTAGATCCAAGCCTTTTAGTACGGGTTGCATCACAAGGTTGGTGCCGTTCGTATCAGCTGGTATCAGAGCTAGTTGAAGGTATCACGTATATCCCTTGTTTCTCTTATTTGTGTCGTTGTTTTCCTTTTTCGTTTGGAGTCGTTTCTGTTCTTGTCTTTGAGTCTACAATCTGTCCGCATCGATTTTGTCTCATTGGGAGTCGAAAAAAAAAATTCTGTTCACGTGTTTCTAATCTGTCCAAGCTTTGTCGCATTTGTTTTGTCTTGTGTTCGAGTTGAAATTTCTGTTTTGTTGCTCCATTGTTTGTGTCGTTGTCTCGTCTTTGTGTCGTATCTAAGTCTGCCCTTTTGGTTTTGAATCTGTCCGCATCAAGTGTGAAGTTGCTGTCGAGTTTGAGGGTCACAATTGATGTCCAAAAATAGCCACAATCTGTTGAGGCAGTCCGCAATTGCTTCCTCTTAGTCGTGAGTTGAAATTCTGTTTTTGTCTATCGTTTGGTTGTCTTGCATCCGGATCTGTCCAGCGTGCATGTTGTGTGTGTGCGGCTGCCACAACTTGTGGTGTGTCCGTGAGAGTCATTAGGGTTTAGAGCTTTGAGTAAAAAAAAAAAAGAAACAGAAAAGAACGAGAAGAAAAGAAACGCCTGCCGTGCCCTTGCTTACTCTTATTACTCGAATCAGGAGTTGCTTTTTCTGGTGTGGGGTTTACCTTGGACTGTTCGAAATTTGTCTTGGCTGGGCCGTGGGTTTTTTGTGGACTGATTTGAGGGGGGGCAAAGCCGTGGTTGAGAGTTGTTGAAGCAAGTCGTGCCTACCTTGTTAACTCTTAGTGGAAACCATTGTGGTTTGTCCAGTTTTTGAGTGTTTCCTTTGTTTCCGTTGTGGTCTGCCCAGCTTTTGTGTCCTTGTAATCCGTGTTGTTGGACTGGTTTGGAGGCATCGAAACCATCTTGACAATCTTGAGATTGGAATGGCCATTGCATGAAATCGGATTGGCTCACTTTGTAGTGCATGAAAATTGAATTGCTTCTCTTGTCAGCCATACCCGAATTGGTAGTTGGTGTGAATTGGCAAGTGCGTGACCTGTTTTGATTCCTTTAGCTGAAGCTGAATTGCATGAAATCTGATTTGGCTTGCCTTTTGTCGGCCATACACAAGTGCAAAAAAAAAAAAAAAACAGCCAGCCATGTCCCAAGTGAAGAAAACTCTAGCCGTCCATTGTTGTACCTTGCCGTTTTTTATTTAAAAAAAAAAACAAGCAAAACACTTGTTCAGCCAAGCAAATTCCAGATTTATTGCCAACCATTTGAAGTGTTACATAGTGGTCCGAATTCTTAATCCAAAAAAAAATAATAATAATAATTATTTGTACTCCTTTGTGGTAGTAAAAGGTTGGTGTGGCTTTGGAGTTAATTTCTTGGGAGAATCTTGGGTAACCCGTTGGGGGGGAGCCTGAGAAGGGTTGTTAGTGTCACCTTGTTGATTGTCCATTCCAGCCGCCACCCTTACCTTACTTTTTAGGGATTTCTTTCCCCTACATTTTCGCCACTACTTATTCCTACTTTTTAGGGGTTGCCTTAACCTTTCCCTTACCCTTTTCTATTCAGCCATCCTTCCTACATTATAGGGAGTTAATCGCCACCATTTCTTTCCCTTAGTTGCACATCCGAACCTACTAAACAAGCAAGGCAGATTGTGTTTCTAAAAAAAAAAAAAAAATAAAAGAGAAAAAAAAGAAGAGAGTTTTTCCTTTTTTTTTTATTTTTGGGTCGTGTCTTTCCTTCATTTCTATTCGTGCCTTAGTCTTCTTTGTGTCCTTTCATTTGAGTCGTGCCCTTTCATTGTCCCTCGAGTCAATCATTCCATTATTCTCTATTCCATTAAGGATTGCCACCCTCTAGTGCTCCAAAATTGGAAGTTGATTGTTTGCCTGGGAGGAGTTCTAATTTCTTCAAGGTAAGCTATCAAGTGGGCTTGAGAGCATTGGTGAGATTATTAGAGTGCTCTTGAGTGACGTACACGAGAGCTGAGTGAAAACACGTAAGGGAGCGAGTGAGGACTGTTCTACTAATGTTTGTTGAGTTTTACAAGTAATAAAAATATGAGACAAACGAATGCTCAACTGGAGCTTCCCCATCTTGTGCCTAAAGGAGTAAATACTGTGGCATTGCGTGAGATAACTGAGCAATTGGAAATCATTGAAGCTCAAAAAAATGATTGGTTTTATACATACACGTTGCCATATCAAGGATAAAGTTTGCAGCTTAGCCATTGATAAGGGTTGTGAAGTTAACCTCGCAAGTACTGTCTTGGTTGAGAAATTGAATCTTCCAACCATTGATCATCTTCGACCTTACAAGTTGCAAAGTGATAGTGGTGATATTTGGATTACTAAGCACACACTTGTTCCTTTTCGTATTGGCCCATACGTGGATGAGGTGTTGTGTGATGTAGTTCCCATTCAAGTGACACATGTGCTGTTGGGACAATGGTGGATGTTTAATCGAGAAGTCAAATATGATGGATATACTAATAAGTATTCCTTCACATTTAATTGCCGTCGTACCAGGCTTGTGTCACTTAATTCTAAGCAACTTTGTATTGATCTAGCATACATGAAGAGTGAGCATGAGCATTATAGTATGAAGAAAGAGTTAGATGAGAGAATTGTGACTGAAGGGGTAAAATTCGAGGGAGTTGAAAAGGAGAAAGAGGTTGAGAATAATGAGGGGAAAAAGTCAGCTACTGAGCATGAAAAAGAGATTAAAAATTCTAAGAGTAAGCTGATTGTGAGAAAGGATGTGAGATCATATGTTTTTTCTAATGATCTTGACTCTACTTTGTTTAGTGTTTCTACTTTTATGCAGGTTAAGCAAGGAAAAATTGAGTTGATCTTGGCATGTTCTATGCCTAAATCCATTGGTGAATATCAAACTTTTCATGGAGTTTGCACCTTAAGTGTTGTCTCTCTTTGTCATCCACTGATGTTCAACGTCAACCATGAGCCTGATTTGCTTGTTGGGAGGAATAATGAAGTTTCAAAGGGAGTTTCTACACTTGAAACTTGTTATAAGTTTCCTTCTTATTTTGTTGGTGACAATTCTTTCCTCATTGATCCAAATTCTGATTCCTTATAACCTGGTTTTATTCTTCAATTTGAGGGTTCAAAAGCTACCTATCTCGATCTTGCTCCATTTGTGCAAGATAGGCCATACCAACAACAACTTGCAATGAATTTTGTAACTTTGCACAATCACGTCCGAGACGTTTCTAACCTGATTGAGCATCACTATGAAGATCCTTTTCTTGTGAAAGTGAATGGTAAGCTGTCAAGTGATTTTATACCTACAAATGCTAATCGTGTGATTTATTGTGTAGGTCCAAATTCGACCATTCATGACACAAGGCTGATTAAAGAGCGTTGGAGTGGTTGGAGTAAAGCCTTGAGTTTCCCATGGTGGATTGTGAGCATTTTCAAGCTGACCAAGAGACATGTGCACCGAATTACAATAATCATGACGTATGCAAGTATCCTTCATTCTAAGAGAGCCAACATGTGGAGATTTGAGGAGTCATACTGCCAACTCTTGTGGTACCATTCATTTCCAAACACGATTTGAGGACAAATCTTTTTTCAAGAGGAGGGGAATGATACGAAATATGGGCCGCTTATGGGCCATGTTTTAGGCTGCAAGAGATTGAATCTTTTAGTAATAGTTAGTAGTTTATTTTCTAGATTTCTATTTTATTTGCTAGGAATAAATTCGGTCCAAGACCTCATGTTGAGTTGGATCCAATTTATAGAGTCTAGGCTCACTATAACTTAAGTGGGTTAATTAGCTTTTATTGGGTTATGTTGGGCCAGCTTAAAGCCTCCATTGGATCGATTATAAGCTGACCATTAGATAGTGGATTTGAGTAGTGGAATCGGGCCAAAGGCCTAGCCTAGCCGAGTTAGGGTTTTCAAGTCATTTTAGGTTTTCAAGTTGTACGGCTATATATAGCCAAGGCAAGAGACCTTCATGGGAGTTTTTGGACGGTTAATAAAATTTACATTGAGAGTTCTCTCAAGCTTCATTGAAGCACCTTGAATATTTTAGATTTGTATCTTAGGTATTCAATTGACTTATCAATCTAGGACCGCGCTAGATTGTGACGTCTTCTACAAGTACCGAGGTTCGTTGACCACGTGATCAACGGGTTTAGGTGATCCGCTGCGTTCGTCGTCTTCAACGTGAGTCTCTACCTTCTAGATCCAAGCCTTTAGTACGGGTTGCATCACAAGGTTGGTGCCGTTCGTATCAGAGACGACTCGAGAGGTACCTCCCACCCGGATCGGTGTGGTACTTACAATCGTTCAGTTAATAGATCTGAGACGATTCGAGTGGTACCTCCCACCAAATTGGTGTGGTACTTGCTATCGTTCAATTAATAGGTCTGAAACGATTCGAGAGGTACCTCCCACCAAATTAGTGTGGTACTTGCTATCGTTCAGAGGTCGATGAGACATCGCTCCAATCGACCTATGCAGCCATAGCATATTTTTCAAATCAAGTCGTGTCAGGTCAAGCAGGTCAGGTCAGGTCAAGCAAGTTAGGTCAGGTCAAACATGAGTCATTTATTTCAAATGAGAACGAGTGCGATAAAGTACACACTCGGCTCGGCAAGTTTACGAATCATGTATGACACTTGTACAACTAATATCTCAATCACATAAGCATTTAACACATACTTGACACTCACCAAATAAACAAAGAAGAAATGTCACCTGACGTTCAGGCATCCACCGTGGAATCCTCTTGAAGGTCCTCGTGCGAGCCTGAGCAATTAATAGTGAACTATCATTTATATACCCCAATTATCATGAATGGTTGTACGCTTGTACAATTCAAGAAAATCTCACGAAAGCGAGCCTAAATTACTCGCGAATCAAGGCTCAAAAGTGGAGTTTTTAAAGCACGAGAGAAATCGAGTTTTCATCTTTGAAATTAAGTGTAAAACGTTCAAGTGATATCGAGGGAAAAAGGAGAATTCGAAAAACTCCATTTCCTCAAGTTTCGAAAATCTCAGCTTTGATACGAGATTTTTGAAAAATCGTATTTCACTCATTACAAGTCCAAAATTGAAAAACTTGGTACCATTGGAAAATTCTTCCGAAGTACTAAAAGTTCCTAGAATACACTTTTCCATGATTTCAAATGGAAGGCATTCGAAAGTTGGCCCAAAGTGGCTGTTTTGGACCATCAAGACAGTTTTGGGTTGATCTTCGGCAAAGTTTGGAAATTCAGAAAAATTCATAAAATGTGAACTAGCCTCTAAAATTTGGAACTCAATTAGAGTTACAATCAAAGTTTAAAACACAATAGGCAGAACAAGAATCGGAGTTTTGAGTATCGAGAGACATCAGTCCAAAGTTGATCATATTTTGCAAACTGTTCAGTCATTTTCCAGATTCAAAAACTATCTTGGAAATATCATTTGACCATCGATTTGGCATTAGAAATATACCAAAATTGGTACACTAAATATTCCATGTGTGAACAACATTTCTACCAAGTTTCATGTAAAAATTCCCACGGGAAGGCAGTCATTAAAACAACCAAAGTTCAAGAAATATTTCAAAGCTAATCTGCCTTCTCACTTTTCTTTTGCTTGCAAACGTCTTGTGCAATGAAATCAGTTCTAAATCACTCCATTTTCGAAACCAAGAGTCCATAAACATCCACTAAGCAATTTAAAGGTAATGAACATCACAATTTTTGAAATATAACTCCCCAAATTAGATTTGACCATTCGGCCAAGAGAAAAGGAAAAGTTTTCCAGATTTGAAAAACAGAATTTGGGACATTTGTTGGGCATCGAGAAGGACTTGGAATGGTACCAAATTTGATAGTATAATACTACCATATATGGACTATTCCTCTGCCAATTTTCATAGAAAAATATGTACGGAAAGTTGGTTAACGAAACAACTAAAGTCCCAAGAAGTTTCTCGGCAAAACTGCCTTGGACTTCCGTTTTTCCTTTTTCAAAACGTTTGGCCAATAAAACACCTCAAACACGGTTCATTTCAGTAGATAATGTTTAAGAGAAGTCCAAGATACATTTGGTAGGTGATTAACACCAAAAATTTCGAAACAAAAAGTCCCAATAACGATTAAGACTTGAACTAGCCATAAGAGGGTTTGAAATCTCCGAGTCAGTTTGGGATTTCGGCCACAACTCACTCAATTCAACTCGAAATTGAGCATGGTTGATGGCGTTGGAAAGTAGATTCATAAGGATATATTTTCTCAGAAGAAACTATTTTCAAAATATGTCCATAACCAGCTCATTCGTGAGCATCAAGTTATAGCTCATGTGCTGCTTTCCAGGAAACAACGAAACAGGATAGCAATTTTCAAATGAATGGTTTGGCTTGTTCAAATAGAACCAAGATGTGCAATGGAAATCTGGGAATGTCTAGTTTCCAGTGCCACAAATGGTACTCGATTCCGACATCGGAGCGATGAGTTATAGCCGAAACAAGACGACTGCTAGAGCAGTGACGGGAACATTTTCCAGTTTTCTAAGCTTTCGTAATTCCAACATTTGGGTGACCAAATCAAGTTATTTTTCAATGAAACTTTTTACACACTCACTATAACATGTAAATAACATAAACAAGCCATTGAAAACTCAAAATTTTGCATCAAAGTGCATGAACATAATAGGGGCAAAATGATCACTTTTGGTCATTGCACCATCCTTGAGTTTCTATCAATAATCTAACATTATTCCACTAATTTAAACACTAAACCAACATTAATATCACCATCAATCACCAAATCAGTCCCTCAAACCAAAGTGGGAGTTCATAGAGCCCACACAACCATTTTTTCATCATAAACAAGCTACCCATGTGCATGCATAAGCTTAGATGTGCAATAGAACTTCCATAATTCAAGATTATCGAGGTTGATTGTGACTTACTTCGCTAGATGAACAAGACAGAAATTTTCGGCCCCTCCTTAGCCCAAGAAAACCGTGGACAGCAGCCCCCTTTTGTAGCTTAATTTGGTTTCCAAGTGATTAGCTAACTGTGGTGTGAATTTGAGGTGAATTGGAGTAAGTTTGATGAAGATTTGATGAAGAAATTTGAAGAGCTCTTGAGTTGTTTTTCTTGCTTGAGGGCTGGCCAAATGAGAGAGCAAGAGAGAGAGAGATTTTGGTCTGAAATGAGGCTTCCAAAGAAAGCTTAATGGTTAAGTATTGGGTGCACAAAAGTCAACCGCAAATAGTGTGCTTACGCGCGCATTTTGTGCTCGATTCCTCTTAAGTTTGTTGTACTAATGCACTAAACCTCTAATGCACTTACATTCATATCATCATTATTCACTCTTAGTAGTTCAAAAATAAAAGTCTTAGATCCTTTAATTAATCATGCGCGCAAAAACGCGTACTTTCAATTTATACGCGATAGAACAAAATCTCTAAGAAATTCTTATAACAATAGTATTACTAACTAATAATTGAGCACTTAAGCATAAAATACCTATTTTAAGACTAATGTGCAAGTCTCCAGTTTTACAAACTTATTGTATCCTCGATGCAATTATTTACTCCAATCGCGTATTCGCTATTTTTACTTAACGAGCCTTCAGAAATTAAATTTTGAAACGAGCCACTCTAAAAATATAAGTAAGTCATAGATCAATATAGTTTGGTCTCAAGAGATTAGAAAATAATATTCGGGGTAAATGGCCAAGTAAATAATTAAATGAGTTAGAATTTGGAGTTTAAAATTAGATAAATTTTGTGAGTCTTTACACATGGTCATTATGTGTTTAACTGTTAAGTGTTACCAATAATTGCTCCTATGAACTTTTTCACAGTTTTAAGGCGAGTATGTACTTTATCTCACTCGATCTACTGAAATAATAAATCTTACCATTAATCGAGATTATTTACCGTCTACCGTTTACCGTTTACCGTTCACTGTTTACCAATTTACTTGATTATCTGCTTACTTGATTACTTGACTACTTGATTATGTGATTACCGTAAATACGTGTTCACATGAACTTTTTCACAGTTTTAAGGCGAGTGTGTACTTTATCTCGCTCGACCTACTAAAATGATAAATCTTACCGTTAACCAAGATTATTTATCGTCTACCATTTACCGTTCACTGTTTACCGATTTACTTGATTATTTGTGAATGTTGTAAGTTCTAAACTGAACTGGGTCCTGCCCTTGGTTACTAACCTACTCGAGCTAGGGCTGGATTCGGTCGGGTAGGTTGGAACCCTGGGACACCGTTTCGGTATACTCGAATACTACCACTGGAGGGATAAGATGATGGCCAGATAAATCGAGGAGATTCTGAAGTTATAAGGTGCAGTTGACCGAAATGGTTCCACTAGAACACCGTATCCTTCAATGTGTGTTTATTTTACATAATGATAACTGTTTCATGTTAATGTGCCAATGTGCAACCTTAAATCATACATTGGGTATGTTCAAATTACTTGATTTATTAGAACTGTTAGAGTGTCTTGGAACTTTATTGGGCTGTGTAGCTCATTCCACGTTTTTATTTTTCTTAACAGGGTTCGAGACCAAGTGCTCGTGAATACTGTTAGATTGTTTTTCTTTTGGGAAAAATTTAAATTGTATTACAGCAGATGGCTGTAGTAAATATTCTTTTGGGTTGTATTAAGTTTGAGAGCTGACCAATTGTAAGTATTAAGTGTTTTGGAGTACTTTAAATATATATATTGAAGTTATTTGAAATATTTCTAGTTTTGAATTATAGATTGTACTAAGTCCTGGCGAGAGTTGGGCAGGCGTCCCGCTGATACCCTTGGGTTCGTCCTTGGGAGAAGTGGGGGCGTCACGCTACCAACATCAATAATATTTCTAAACTGAATGGCACAAATTTCAAGTGTTAGAAAAAGAATCTCTTGATAGTACTTGGAGTAATGGATCTCGACCTTGCGTTAAGGGATGATTCTCTCCCATCTCTTATAGATAAGAATACCTCTAATGAAAAAAGAGATAAGTAAAGGTGGGAGAGATTAAATCGCTTTTGTTTGATGATCATTAAAAAGGCCGTTCCAGAAGCATTTAGAGGAACAATGTCAGAAATGATAGTAACCGCTAAAGAGTTCTTTTAGGACATTAAAAAAAGGTTTGTCAAAAGAGTTCCTTTAGGATATTAAAAAATGGTTTGTCAAGAAAGAAAAAACTGAAATTAGTACGCTCTTGACACACCTAATTTCAATAAAATATAGTGGTAAAGGTAATGTCAGAGAGTACATCATGGAGATGTCTAATCTTGTTTCAAAATTAAATGCACTTAAATTGGTACTCTCTGAAGAGTTATTAGTGCATTTGATTTTAATATCTCTTCCTACACAATTTAGCCAGTTTAAGGTGAGTTACAACTTTCAAAAAGAGATTTCGTCTCTAAATGAACTCATCTCACACTATGTAGAAGAAGAGGAAAGGTTGAAGTAGGATCAGATAGAGAGTGCTCATTTGATCTCAACTACTAATAATAAAAGTAAGGAACTTAAGAGAAAAAAGAATAAAGAACCTGTAGGTACAGCACCACAAAAGAAACAACAAAAGAAATCAGTTGATCAAGAAAACAATAGTTGTTTCTTCTGTGGAGTTGAAGGGCATAAGAAGAAGTATTGCACCAACTATCATACTTGGCGTGCTAAGAAAGATATGCTTCTTACTTTGGTTTGTTCTGAGGTTAAATTAACTATGGTACCTACACACACATAATGGTTAGATTCTAGTGCAACAACTCACATCAGTGTGTCTATGCAGGGTTGTCTGAATTGCCGAAAGCCTAATGATAATGAAAGATATATTTACGTGGACGATAACAAAATAGTTCAAGTTGAGGCGTTCAAGATCGGATTTTATTTTGATCTTAATGAAACATTTATTGTACCGTCTTTTCGACGAAATTTAATTTCTATTTTTGCTTTAGACAAATTTGGTTATTTTTGTTCATTTGAAAATGAAAAGTTTAAATTATTTCATGATTCAAAATTGATTGATTCTGACTCTTTAATGCACTATGATAATCTATATTTAATTGATACAATTGTATCATTTAATGAATCTCTGTATTTGAATACTAGAGGAGTAAAGAGAAAATTAACTAATGAAAATTCAGCTGTATTATAACACAACAAATTGGGACACATCTCCAAACGGAGAATGGAAAGACTTGTGTCAAATAAAATTCTCGACCCCTTGAATTTTACAGATTTTGATAATTGTGTTAACTATATAAAAGGGAAACAAACCAATAAAAGGATATTTGAATCCAATAGGTCTTTAGACGTCTTAGAACTTATACATACAGATATTTGTAGGTCATTTTTTTACATCTGTTTGGAATAGTCAATAATATTTTATAATGTCTATAGACGATTTTTCAAGATATGGCTACATATATCTCATTTTTAAAAAATCACAATCACTAGACGTGTTCAAAAATTTTAAAATTGAAGTTGAAAACCAACTCAACAAAACGATTAAAAGCGTCAGATCTGATTGTAGTGGTGAGTAATACGGTAGATATGACAATTCAGGTGAACAACGTTTAGAACCATTTGCTAAATATTTAGAGGAATGCAGTATCATTCTACAATACATTATGTTTGGTTCACCCACTATGAATGATGTGACTGAAAGATGAAATAGAACACTTAAAGACATGGTAAGGAGTATGATATGTCATTTTACCTTACCAGAGTCACTCTGGGGAGAAACACTTAAAATTATAGTATATATCCTTAACAGAGTTCCAACTAAAATAACCATCAAAATCCCTTATGAGTTTTGGACAAGAAAAAAGCCAAGTTTAAAGCATTTACATATTTGAGGATGTCTAGTTGAAGTAAGACCTTATAGGCCAAATGAAAAGAAACTGGATTCAAGAATGATTAGTTGTTATTTTATTGGATACTCTTAAAGATCTAGGGGTTACAAGTTTCATGATCCTACGATTAAATCAATTTTCAAGACAGAAAATGCCTGGTTCTTTAAGGATGTCGAGTTTGGAAGAGAAAATATAGTAAGAGACCTTATTTTTAAAGAGAAATATGTCAATATTCTGACAGGTGTCATTGATTTTGTTCAAGATTTTATTCCTGACCTTGATTATGACATAACGATTCAAGACAATGTCGAAAAATAAACTGTTATATAAGAACAAATTCTTCCTCTTTAAGAACTAGTGCCATTAAGAAGATCCACCAGAGAAAGGAGAAGTACAATACCAGATAATTACATTGTCTTTCTCCAAAAACATGAGAATGACACTGGATTAATGGAAGATGATCCAATCAATTTCCGTCAAGCCATGAAAAGTTCAAATTCTCAAAAGTGGATCGATGCCATGAATGAGGAGATTAAATCCATGAAAAATAATGATGTATGAGATCTTATCCTATTGTCAGAAGGTACGAAACCTATTAATTGTAAATGAATTTTTAAAATCAAGAGGGATTCGAAAGGTAATGTGGAAAGATACAAAACTTGTCTTGTCGCTAAGAGATTTGCACAAAAAGAAGGTATCGACTATAAAGAAATCTTCTCTCCGATCTCTTCAAAGGACTCTTTTAGAATTATCATGACATTAGTAGCGCATTTCAATCTTGAGTTACATCAAATTGATGTAAAGACAGCGTTTCTCAATGGTGACATTGATGAGATGAGACGATTTATATGGTGCAATCAGAAAACTTTGTATTGGGAGATCCAAACAATATGATTTGTAAATTTAAAAAATTCATTTATGGATTCAAACAAGAATCTCAACAATGGTATTTCAAATTTTATCAAATAACCATCTCATTTGATTTTGAGATGAATTTAGTAGATGATTGTATATATCATAAATTTTGTGGGAGCAAGTATATTTTTCTGATATTATATATTGATGACATTTTGATTGTCAGCAGCGATATGGTCTATTGCATGAAATCAACAGATTTCTAACTAAAAATTTTGAAATGAAAAATTTTGGTAATGCATCTTTTGTGTTAGACATACAAAAACATCGGGATCGCTCTAGGGGTGTTTTGGGACTATCACAAAAGAGTTATATCGAAAATGTTCTTAAAAAATATAGCATGCAAAATTGTAAATCAGGTGATACCCCTGTACCTAAAGAAGATAAATTTAGTCTCGACCAGTGTTCTAAAATTGCTTTTGAAGAAAAAGAGATGTAAAAAATACCTTATGCTTCAACAGTAGGGAGTTTGATGCATGCTCAAATTTGTATGTGTTCGGATATTGTGTATATTATTAGGATGTTGGATAGATATTTAAACAATCTAGAATTAGATCATTGGAAAGCAACCAAACTGGTTTTGCGGTATTTACAGAAAATAAAAGATTACATGCTCACGTATCGAAAGTCAGATAAGCTCGAGATCATTGGATATACTGATTTCGATCATATTGGATGCCAAGATACTATGAAATCAATATCAGGTTATATCTACTTGTTGGTTGGAGGTATTATATCTCGGAAGAGTGCTAAACAGTCTCCTATAACATCTTCTACTATGGTCGCAGAGTTTATAGTTTATTATATGGCGTTCAACTATGAAATTTGGCTGCGAAATTATGTCACTAGATAGCATCGAAAGATCACTTAAATTATTTTGTGACAATAAATCAGCAGTTCTATGTTTCAATAACAACAGGAGTTCGACAAAATATAAACATATAGATATCAAGTTCCTGACTGTTAAAGAAAGAGTATAGAGTGGACAGTTATCGATAGAGCATATCGGGACAAACTCTATGGTTGCGGATCCACTTACTAAGGAATTGCCACCCAAAATGTTTCATGAGCATACTTTTCGTATGGGTGTCATGTTATTAAATGATGTACAGTTTTAGTGGAAGTTTGTTATTTTAAATGCTCTTATGATACTTTTTGCTTATTAATGATTTAAAGATATTTTATGCATAAATAAAGTTTGGATTTATTTACACTCTGACTTTGATATGGTTTGATCTCATGAAAATTTAAAATGGACCAGTTGAAAATAGGTATGTTATGATTACATTACATGAAATTTTTATACTACACATCCACATCATAATTTATGTCATTCAATTATATCAATATATGTAACCATTGATGGGTCGAGGTACAGAACTGTAATAAAGGCCGCTTTGATCCTATGTTAATGTAATTGATGGATCGAATTGACTACAAATACATTTTGGTAATGACAGTAAAGTTGAACTCATACGGTTAATTGCAAAATATAATTATAAGATTACGCATATAGTCCAAGTGGGAGATTGTTGGATCCTTAATCCAATGTTGGACTTCTATGTGAATAATTATGTGTTGCAAATTATCAAATAAAGTTACATCCAATTAAAGTGATCAAATATGGTTTGAAATTAATGTATCTAATAGGGTGTGAGTCTTTAATGTGTAGAGACTTAAGGGTATTTTTTATTTCTATGATAGACTGAAATAGAAATCCAAAAGGTAACAGGAATGTTATCTATAAATAGGGTTATGGTTCCCAGGTCACACGTATTCCTATTGTCCTATTTTCTAGTACCACAAAATAGGTTTTTTTTTGTATCCTATCGTTAGAAAATATACCAGAGAGAAATTAAAGGGTTCTCTCAAGGATTGGCATATATGTGTTAATCTAGAAGGCCACCCCAATATCTTTAATGATTTAAATACCAGTTTGTCAACATGAATTCAGGTACGGTTCCGCAATTTTACTGTTAATTTATTTCTAATAATCGCCATATAGAGTTTGGGTTTAATAATTGATTATTTTCATCAAAGATTAATATAAAACAACCACCCTAACATGTTGTGCCTAATGAACCATAACGAGGCTTGCCATCTTTCAGGGCCATGTTGTTTTCGAATTTTTTACCCAAACTCTACTAGAATTACTTCCTCTCTCCTCTATCCCAACCTCCAACTCATAGGCAGACATGATAGCGAAGTCTCCATTTGTTTCCAGCCCCTAGATCAGTGAGTCCTCATTTCCTAGGTTATCATCTATCCACAAAGGATACAACTTAGCTGTAATGCTATGAGGCAGGAATTTCATCAGTTTTTCCATATTCCAATCCCTTGATGCATTCTAGTAATAGGCCATTGGCTTGTCTAGTTCTTTTTTAGGGATCTCCTGTGACGCCCCCACTTCTCCCTAAGGCGAACTAAAGGGTATCCGCGGGAAGCCCACCCAACTCTCGCCAAGACGCAAGCAATTTCCGTTCGAGCTTAAAGCAATATTAGACACCACAACCAGATAAAATAAATACAATCAGTGCAGAAGCGTACAAGCTTAACAATATTTAACAATCACCCAATCCTTACATCGGGTTTCCATTGTACAGCCCAAAATACACAATAGTCATAATGTCTAGTCAATATCATTGGAACCCTATTACAAAAGTACAAAAGGGAATTTCCTCCGAGTCTCATTCCAAATCCAATCCTGTTAAGGAAAACAAATCTACAGGGTGAGCAAAACGCTCGTGAGGCCAAGAACACACATGCAAGTACATTGTTCAAGTAACAAACCCAATTTACAAGTCGAGCAATAATATTTCAATAATTAACAATTCACTGGAAAAGGAAACAGAAACAATTCAAGGATATTGGAGCTCTCAGGAGCTATATTCCACTTGCACGATTAAGAACCTCCATGAATTGACACTCCGTCAATCGGGTAGGTCTAGTCCGTAGAATTTTCACTTAACATGTCCCCTTTCACCTTACATACCCCTATATCGGGCCCGCCTGTCATTTGTTTAAGGCGATACTACTCGAGTATGCCAAGCGAGATCTCTCACCAGATCAAACTTTCATGTTTTCCCCATGGTTTACCAAAGAGCCCGACCAAACCCAAGCCGGCTCGATCCAAGGATGACCAATGGGGTTTTGGGCGTCCCCCATGTATATTTGAGTGTCGAGGAGATTCACTCCAACAACGTATGCAGCCATAGCATACTATTTCAAGTCATTCAAGCATGTGGTATATTCAAGCAATCGAGATATGCAAGTATTCAAGTACGAATTATTCATTTCAAGCGAGAACGAGTGCGATAAAGTACACGCTCGTCTCAAATTTCAAAATCTCAAGTATCAATAACAAGTAAACATGTATCGAGTTTACAGGAGTTCAAGTAACACACACATGACACTCACCAAGTAAACAAGAAGAAACGACACTCGAAATTCAAGTGTCCACCGTGGGATCCTCTTGAAGTTCCTCTTGTGTGCCTGAGCAATTAATAAGGATTTATCACTCATAAACCTCCAATTATTGAGAAGATTGCACTTAGTGCACAATCTAAGAAAATCTCATGAAAACGAACCCCAATCACTCGTAAATCAAGGTTCAAAGATGGGGTTTTAAAGCACAAAAGCAATCGAGTTTTCATCTTGAAAATCAAGTATAATACGTTCAAGTAACATCGAAGGAATAAGGAGAATTTGAAAAACTCAATTTCCTTAAGGTTTGAAAATTTTCAGTTTTGATACGAGATCTTTGAAAAATCGTATCTCACTCTTTACAAGTCCAAAATTGGAAAACTTAGAACCGTTGGGAACCTCTTAGAAAGTACTAAAAGTTCTTAGAAGACACTTTTCCATGATTCCAAATGGAAGGTATTCAAAATTTGGCCCAAAGTCACTATTTTGGACACCAAGGCAGTTTTCGAGGTTGGTCTTCGGCAAAGTTTGTAAATTCGGTAAAATTTCACACAATGTAAATCAGCCTCTGAAATTTGGAACTCCATTAGATTTGCATACAAGGTTTAAAACACAACAAGCGGGTCAACAATCGGAGTTTTGAGCACCAAAATATGATAGCTCAAAGTTGCTGGAATTTTGAACCTGTTTTGCCATTTTTCCAGATTTGAATCTCAGGTTTTGGAGCTTTGGTTAAGTATCTAAACGGACTTGCAATACACCAAATTTGGCAGTATTACACTACCATATAAGGGCCATTCCTCTGCCAAATTTCGTAGGAAAATAATCACGGGAAGTCAGCTAACAAAATCAATGAAGTTGTAAGAAGTTCCAAGGCAAATCTGCCTTGGACTTCCGTTTTTCCGTTTTCAAGCATTTGGCCAAGGAAATTTTCTCAAACATGGTTCATTGGTTTAGAAATGTCTAATAAACATCCAAGATGTGTTTGGTAGGTGATTAACACCAAGAATTTCAAAACAACAAGTCCCAACAATGATCTAAGCATTTACTAGCCAAAAGAGGGTTTTAGTTCACCGAGTTAGTTTCAAACTTTGGCCACAACTCACTCAATTCAACTTGGAATTGAGCGTGGTTGGTGGCGTTGGAAACACTTTCATTAATCTACAATTTCTTAGAAGAAACCATTTTCAAAATCCGTCCACAACTAGCTCACATTTGAGCATCAAGTTGTAGTTCCTGTTCTGTCTTCCAGTGAACAACGAAACAGGACAGCGATTTTCAAATAAATGGTGTGGCTCACTCAAGTGGAACCAGGTCATGCATTTTATATCAATGGAAATCTGGGAATGTCTAGTTTCCAGTGCCACAAACGGCACTCAATTTCGACATCGGAGCAAGGAGTTATGGCCGAAACAAGATGACTGCCTGGGCAGTTACGGGAACCATTTTCCAGTTTTTTAAGCTTTCGAAATCAACACATTTGGGTGACCAAATCATGTTATTTTTCAATGAAACTTTTCACACACTCAATATAACATGTATACATCATAAACAAGCCATTAGAACTTCAAAATTTTGCATCAAAGTGCATGAACATAACAGGGGCAAAATGGTCACTTTTGGTCATTGCACCATCCTTAAGTTTCTATCAACAACCCAATATTATTTCACTAATTTAAGCACCAAACTAACATTAATAACATCATCATTCACCAAATCAGTCCATCTATCAAATGTGGGAGTTCATAGAGCCCACACAATCATTTTTCCAACATAAACAAGCTACCCACATGCATGCAAGAGTTTAGATGTGCACTAGAACTTCCATAAATCAAGTTTCCAAGGTTTGATCATCACTTACTTGTTTTGATGTTTCAAAGCAGAATTTTCGGTCCTTTCTTGGTCCAAGAAATCTGTGGAATGCAGCTCCTTTTCTTAGCTAGATGAACTCTCCAAGTATTAAGCTAAGTGGTGTTCAATTTTGGTGTGAAATATTTGAGATTTGGTGCAAGAAATGGAGTAGAAATTGATGAAGCAAGTTTGGTTCTTTGCTCTTGGGGTGGCCGGCCAAATGAGGGAGAAGAGAGAGAGTGTGTGTGATCAAATGAAGCTTCCTTGAGAAGCTTTAAATGTGTGGTCCACAATTGTCCAAAGTCAACTCTTCCTCGCGCGTGTACGCGCGGGTTTTGTGCTCGATTCCTCTCGAGTTTATTTCACTAGTGCACTAAACCTCTAATACACTTATTTTCATATAAATATTATCCACTCTTAATTGTCCCAAAATAAGGGTCTAAATTCCCTTAATTAAATTGCGCGTGTGAAAATGCGTATTTCTAATTTAAGCGCGATAAAGCGGAACTTTCAAGAAATTCTTATAACGATAGTACTAATAACTATCACTTGAGTAATTAAACATAAAAATACTTATTTTAAGGCTTATGTGTAAGTCTCTAATTTTCCCAAACTTATGGTATTTCCAAATCAGCTAAAATCCCCAATTGCGTATTCACTATTCTCACTTAACGAACTTTTAAAAATTAAATTTTGAAACAAGTCACTATAAAAATATAATTAAACCATAGATCGATGTAATTGGGTCTTAAGAGACTAGAAAATATTATTCGGAGTAAATGGACAATTAAATATTCAAATAAGCTCGAAATGGAATTTAAAACAATAAATTTGCGAGTTCTCACATCTCCTAGATCGCTGCTTCAGTAAGCGGGAAGTCAACCAGCCAGTGGTCTTTCCAAAATTGAGTCTTTCTTCCTTTCCCAATTCTCCACTTCACTCCTCTCTCAAGCACCTTATTACCTTCTCTGATACTTTTCTATCCGTATGACTCTCCCATCTTCCTGTGAAAACTATTCTTTTCTCTGCTATTCCCATATTTATTTCTCAACACTTTGACCCATAGCGCCAACTCATTCTTGATATAACGCCAACTCCGCTTTGCCAAAGCGACTCTATTTGCTACCCTGAGTTTGCGTGTGACGCCCCCAATTCTCCTTAAGGCGAACCAAAGGGTAACCGCGGGACGCCTGCCCAACTCTTGCTAGGACTCGAAACAAATCCAATTCAAATCTAGTCTAATACTAACAACGAAAGTCGGAATAAAGGTACGAAATCATTTCCACACATAATTAACCAGTCTTACATCACAATTTCAAATTTACAAACACTTTCCCAAAAAAATATACAACATCCAAAAGTGTCTAGTCAATCACAATCAAAACACTAATACAAAAGTGCCTCAAGTCGACATTTGCTTAACTCCTTCCAATCGGGTTCCTGTTAAGGAAAACAAACTAATGGAATGAGCCAATACTCAGTGAGGCCAAGAAACACACATGCAAACACATAACCCAAGTAGCAACAACAATTACATTGTAGATAAAACTATCAAGTTCGAATAATTCACACTTCGAATAGGAAAAATAGACGGAAACAATTCAAGGATACTGTAGCTTTCAGGAGCTAAATTGTAAGTACCCGAAAATTTTCTTATTTTATTTTATTTTACTGGCTTAATTAATTAATTAATTCGACTATTTAAAATTCATTTATATGAAAAAACGCCTCTCTTATGTTTTTAAAGCGTTTTATTAGAAAATTACTTTTCGAAAACTCATTTAGTTCGGAACAACGAGTACACATTTTTCGAGACTATATTTGAATTGAGAGTGTATTAATTTTGGAAAAGTAAGAATGATCAATAGTAAATTAAGAAAAAGTCATGAGGGCTCGCAAAAATTTATTTATTTTTAAACTCTTGTTACGAGTTTATTAAAATATTTAATTGCCTGTTTGCCCCGAATATTATTTTCTAGTCTCTTGAGACCTAATTACATTGATCTATGACTTACTTATATTTTTAGAGTGGCTCGTTTCAAAAATTAATTTCTCGAAACCCGTTAAGTGAAAATAGTGAATACGCAATTGGAGTAAATAATTGATTCGAGAATACAATAAGTTTGGAAAATTGGAGACTTGTACATTAGTCTCAAATTAGGTATTTTTATGTTTAAGTGCTCAAGTATTAGTTAGTAATACAATCGTTATAAGAATTTCTTGAAAGTTAAGCGTTATCGCGCAAAATTGGAAATACGCGTTTTTACGCGCGCGATCAATTAAGGGACTTAAGGCCTTTATTTTTTTGACCATTAAGAGTGAATAATAATAGTATGAATATAATTGCATTAGAGGTTTAGTGTACAAGTGAAACAAACCCGAGAGGAAACGAGCACGAAACGCGCGCGTACGCGCACTCTCCTTAGTTGACTTTTGGTGCATTTTGGGCCACACATTCTTAGGCTTCTCAAGGGAGCATCACACCAGATCAAAACCCTTCTCTTCTCACCTCAAGTGCTTGCCAAACACTCTCTTTTCCCTCCCAAAACAGCCTACCAAACAGCAAAGGAAAGAAAGGAAGAAAAGCTTCTTCATTCTTGCACCAATCTTCCTCCATTTCATCTCAAAATTTGCATCCAACTCACAAACCACTTGGAGATTCACTTAGGCAAGGAGAAGAGCTTCATTTCCACGGTTTTCTTGGACTTCATTTGGACCAAAATTTCTGTCCTAGTTCATCTAAGAAGGTAAACTACGATCAACTCTTAAAACCTTACTTTATGGAAGTAGTATTTGTGGCGACCCCACTTTCCCCTAAGGCGAACCAGAGGGTTGGCGGGCCGTCTGCCTAACTCTCGCCAGGACTCAAGCAAGCAATCTAGCCTAACTCCATTCCAGAAATAACCTAACTATTACAATAGCGATTCCTCCAAAATAAACCAATTGCTAACACCACATTAACTTCAAAGATAACAACATCTGAAGATAGCCAATCGACGGCTCCTAAACACCTTACGCGTTACATTCAAGAGGTAAAGTCTTACAGTTCCCAAAACATACAATTTCATACAACACAAATATATACATACAAGCCAAATATCATAATTAGGGTTTACACTTTTCCAGCTTCAAGTGGCAGCCCCAAAACAAAACTATGCCGTTTTATTCAAATACATTATAAACCGCAAAACGAAGTAATAAAGTTCAAATACATTTATAAGAAAATCTAAGTAGCTCAGATTTCTCAAACTTCAAGACCTGTCAAGGAAAACAAATAAACGTGGGGTGAGCTAAAGCTCAGTGGTGCCCCAAACATGCAATAAAATAAAACAAAGAACACGTATTGATTTCAACTGAAGTAAACAAATAGGAAAGCGTATAACAGCACAAGGTAGGATACAGGGGCTCTCAGGAGCCATTTTCCGTGCTTGATCAAAATTTACCGTAGTTGACCCTCCGTCAACTCTCACTACTTACGGTCCATGTAGAACTCCTTATTTTACTTAACTCCGGCCACCGATCATACCCCAGCTCCGGGCCAGCGCGACAAAATAAAGGAAGCAGTATACTTGCGTATACCCTCAAGAAATTGGGAGCAGTATACTTGCGTATACCCTCAGGAAATTGGTCGAGGGATTCACTCAGCGACGTCACAACACATGGTTACCAGGTCAGGATAAGAGGCCCTCCCACCCTTAAGGTGTGGTACATTCCCCTGCCTGGTGATTTAGTACTTGAGATAGGATAAGAGGCCCTCCCACCCTCAGGTGTGGTACATTCCCCTACTCAGTACTTAGCAAGTATTCCAAGGTTTTAGCACTTGAGATAGGATAAGAGGCCCTCCCACCCTCAGGTGTAGTACATTCCCCTACTCAATGCTTAGCAAGTGCAAGCAAGATATTTCATGAAAGTATTTCAAGCAAGTCACCACTCGAAAGAACTAGTGCGATAAAGTACACACTGCTCACTTCGATGGATCAGAAATCATTTTTGGCAATTACCACATATCGAGTCAAGAAAACACTTCAACCAAATAGGCATAGAACAAGCAGGGACACTCACCAAGAGTGAAGTTACAGATCAAGCTGGGAATCGAAATCCGCGTCCTCGCTAAACCCTAAAATTTCAAATTTAGAAACTATAAGCTGGCTATACCATTTCTAGGGTTGCGTAGGAAAGTTACTCGTATGTATAACTAATTTATTTTCTTGAGATAAGTCGGCTACCATTTAATATTGGAACTAGAAAAATACTTTGTAAAGTTTCCTTAAAGTTTCCTTTTCTTATAAAAATGTTACTAGAATTATTTTACGTGAGATAAGGTTTCTTGCCGAACAAGTCTTCTACGCTTTTAGTTAAAGTTAGTAAAAACTCACATTTTTGGAACTTTTCCTATAGACAACTCGCCAAGGACAAGTCTTAAAGAAAGAAAAGGAAATAAGACAAGATTTAGGGTTTTAAAAACTAGAAAAGTCATTTTCTAAAAATATTAAGGCTAGTTTAAGCTAAGGGAAAAAATGTCGAGTTGGCAGTGTTCAAGGCGAAGATACTCAATGCTAAATTTTATCGTTCAATACTAGGGTCAAAATATCTTTATTTAGCTTGATCAAAAGTTACTCAAGTTTGCAGGGTCGAAACGCATTTCTCGATTCCAACTCACAAGCGTATTATAACTCGGATTTGCCGTCATGGCCAAAATCACATTTCGAACAGCAATTCACTAGGGCTTCGTCAATCATTAGCCCTAGGTTTCAACAGATTCATTTTTGATCGAAAGTAAAACAAATAACCAAGGCTTCGTCAATCATTAGCTCTTGGTTTAGGCACGCTTATATCAAATCACAATTTAGTCCAAATAGATGTAATAACTAGCAGCTATTATCAAAGCTTTAACACTTGTGAAAATCACTCAAATGGCCAAGGGCTTCATCAATCATTAGCCCTTAGCATCCAACAATTATTTATTATTGCAATCAAGCCAAAATTTCGAACGTTTAGAATCACTAACAGGTATATGAACATAAGGCAAAATTTGCAATCATATTTTGTCCAAGATCTCAATTAGAATCTCATTACTCTTAACCAAATGCAGATTTAGACATTTCTCAATAATTATATTCCAATATTATTCCTTTCAATGCCGATAAATTCATCTCATCCTTGTGGCCATGATAAGATCAAATTGTCACCCCAAACTTCTCATGCACGGCCCTCTTAATATGTTCTTGAGTGGGGTTAATAAGCATGAAATATTTTACAGCTCAAAACAGCATTTTTAGAACTAAAATTCGCCAAAAGAAATTTGGGAAGAAAATTCCTTTCTTCCACTCTTGACTAAACTGAAAATTTTCCAGCACTTTGCTTCACCACTTTCAACCAAATTATCAATTGTATCAAAAGTTTCACATCTACGCAGCTTATTAGACGTAAAAATGCACATTTCTCATGCATTTCTAAACCATTTAATTCCAAGGAAAAATTTTCCAGAAGCAAGTGAAAATTTCCAGCTCCTCCTCTCGGTTTCCAAAATTTTCCAACAACTCATTAATCTTATGTCCAATTTTCCTTTGGCTAAAACAGGTTTTAGGCACTCAAGTCTAACATGCAAACACTTAACTAGCTAGTTAACATTTTAGCTCAAAATCAAATTCGATTAACAACTACATTTATCCCAAAATCCGGAAATTTGTCCAACTAGCCTCGGTTTAGCATGCATGTAGCAGATTTCTGTTTCATTTTCTTTTTCTGATTTAACCCAATTAATTAGCTATGTGCAGAGCTTAATTATCTTGTTTGATCACCACTAATTAATATTGTGCAAAGCTTAAATAATCAGATTTAATCCAAAGTTCAGTTCGGTCATCATCAAGAAAGAAAACATTAACCAGGATTCTATTTCTCTCCCCTCGGATGACTTGCATGCTACCGATCCTACGCTACTAAATTTTCTGGCTTCATCAGAGCTATGCAGCCTCATGCAAGGCATAAACATCCCATCTATAATTAGCTAATCATACCTCTAAGCTCAAATTGCATCGAATTAGCAGATTGAAGCTACAGATTTCCAATTGGCCTTGGGTGATCTTGCATGCAACTGATTTCATTTCAATTTTTATTTTTCTTGCCTAACCGATCTAACTATCCCCATGCAGGACTTAATCACTTAGTTTTTAGGTGATTAATCATAACTATAAGCTCAGATTGCCTCAGGAGAACCAAATTAAAGCTGCATTTCCATTTCAGCTTCTCGGCAAGCCCGTTTCTTCCAAATTGGATTTTTCTAATGCTTTGATTTCATCATCCGAATGCATCAGCTTCACATGCAAGTCCTTAATCAGCTTAATCTACCTGTAATCTACTGCTTTCAGTCCAGAAATTACCTCTACTGGAAGCTCACTCACGCGACAGATACTGAAGTTTCCTTCCTCTCCTCTCGGCTGGCTCACGCACGCGATGGTTTGGTTCTGGTTTTCTGGTTGCAGCTAGAATGGTGTTGCGGTTGGAACTGATGAAATGGCTGCAGCTGGTGGAGGTGAAGGTGCAGAAAGAACTCATGCACGGCCTCTCCCTTTCTTCCTTCAACTCCCGGACAGAACCAGAACAGGTTGCAGCTCACAGTTTTTTTTTTCTTCTTACTCTCGGTTGCAGAAGGTGGCTCTCTCTCTCGGTCGATATTAACGAGGTAAAGGAATGAAGTGGAATGTTGTTGTGGTCTGAGGTGAAATGGTGGAATGGAGTTGCGATTTTGAGGGAGGTTGAGTGCATGAGAGGATAAAAGGAAATGCAGTCCGGCAGAGAATGGAAATGTTCTGATTTGAAAAGTGGCCAATGGAGCTCGGATGGTTGCATGGTAATTCTTCCGAAATTGTGGAGGGCCAATTTGGTCTTTTCACATTTCATCTAAATTTTCACTCAAGTCCTCAATCCTACTCTAATTCCAAAATTTACCCCGAACGCAATTTGAATGCCTACTAGTATACTCGTTTCGCAAAAATTAAACTATCGAGATTTTAACGTCCTAAGTATACTTGGTATACTTATATCGATTTTATCTAAAGTTTATCGATTGCATCTTAGTACTAAGGTTCCTATTAATCTTGAACATTATTAACGATTAAAGTTTAGCTAACGGGATTCGGAGAAATTAATTATTAAATAAACGAAATAATTTACCTTCGAAATATTAATTTAATATAATAAAGCCCAGGAATTTAATAGTTTAGCACAAATTATATTATTTTACACATGAAAATTATTTTTACGTAGTTATTTAAAAATAATTAGATTAAATACTAAAATTTATTAAAGAATTAGAAGTGCAAATATAATATGCAATGATATTTGTATATATATTTTCAGGGTTCTCACAGTATTGCACATTTAAGGTCATGCATGCATATGGGTAGCTTGTTTATGTTGGAAAAATTATTGTGTGGGCTCTATGAACTCCCACTTTGATTGGATGGACTGATTTGGTGGATGATGATGAAATTAATGTTGGGTTAGTGCTTATATTAGTGGAATAATGTTGGGTTATTGGTAGAAACTCAAGGAATATGCAATGAACAAAAGTGACCATTTTACCCCTGCCATGTTCGTGCACTTTGGTGCAAATTTTTGAGGATCTAATGGCTTGTTTATGATATATATATGTTATATGGATGGTGTAGAAAGTTTCATTGAAAAATAACATGATTTGGTTGGTCAAATGTGTTGATTTCCAAAGTTTGGCAGAACTGGAAAATTTTCCCGGATTGCCCAGGCAGTCATCTTTTTTTCGGGGTTTAATTCCACTTTGTCCCCCCAAACTTTGAACGATTATCCACTTAAGTCCCTAAACTTCAAAATGGGACACTTAAGTTCCTAAACCTATAAATACTTTCCACTTAAGTCCCTGAACTTATAAAATGGGACACTTAAATCCCTAAACCCTTATAAAATGGGACACTTCGACCACCAACGGCATTCAGGATTTGTTAACAATTTCCTTAAGTGGGATGTATTTATAAGTTTAGGGACTTAAGTGTCCCATTTTGAAGTTTAGGGACTTAAGTGGGTAATCGTCCAAAGTTTGGGGGGACAAAATGGAATTAACCCTTTTTTCGGTTATAACTTCTTACTCCGATGTTGGAATCGAGTGCCGTTTGTGGCACTGGAAACTAGACATCCCCAGCTTTCTATTGTATAAAATTCACGTCCTGGTTCCACTTGAGTGAGCCAAACCATTCGTTTAAAAATTGCTGTCCTGTTTCGTTGGTTCACTACAGGGCAGAACATGAACTACAACTTGATGCTCAAATGCAGGCTAGTTATGAACGGATTTTGAATATGGTTTCTTCTAAGAAATTGTAGCTTTATGAATGTGTTTTCCAACGCCACCAACCACGCTCAAGTCCAAGTTGAATTGAGTGATTTGTGACCAAAGTTTGAAACTGACTCAGTGATGGAATTCTTCATTTTGGACTGATCCTTAACTAATCTTCGTTTGGGACTTGTTATTCGAAATTCTTGATGTAAACCATGTACCAAACACATCTTGGCTGAATATTAGACCTTTTCTACACTAATGAACCATGTTTGAGGGATTTTCCTTGGCCAAATGCTTGAAAACGGCAAAATGGAAGTCCAAGGCAGATTTGCCTTGGAACTCCTTGGAACTTTAGTGGTTTCGTTAATCATCTTCCCATACGTATTTTTCTACAAAATTTTTCAGAGAATTAGTTCTTATATGGTAGTATTATACTGCTGATTTTGGTGCCATTCCGAGTCTGTTTCGTTGCTCAACTAAACTTCCAAAGTTCATGACTTGAGTTTGGAAAACCCTTGTTTAACAAGGAAATTCTAGTAACTTTGAGCTACCATATCTTGGTGCTCAAAACTCCGATTCTTGATCCTCTTATTGTGTTTTAAACCTTGTTTGCAACACTAATTGATTTACAAATTTCAGAGGCTGGTTTGTACTGTGTGAATTTTGCCGAATTTTCAAAGTTGGCCAAAAACCAACCTAAACCTGTCTTCAATGCCCAAAATAGCAACTTTGAGCTAATTTTTGGATACCTTCCGTTTGGAATCATGGAAAATTGTCTTCTAAGAACTTTTAGTACTTTCTAAGAGGTTTCCAACAGTACCAAGTTTTCCAATTTTGGACTTGTAAAGAGTGAGATACGATTTTCCAAAGATCTCGTATCAAAATTGAAATTTCCGAATCTTAAGGAAATGAAGTTTTTCGAATCCTCCTTATTCCTTCGATATTACTTGAACGTTTTATACCTGATTTCAAAGATGAAAACTTGATTGCTCTTGTGTTTTAAAATCCCATCTTTGAGCCTCGATTTACGAATAATTGGGGTTCATTTTCATGAGATTTCCTCAGGTTGTGCACTATTACAATCTTCTTCGATAATTGGGGTTTATGAGTGATGAATCATTATTAATTACTCAGGCTCGTGCGAGGACCTTCAAGAGGATCACAGGGTTGACACTTGAACTTCAAGCGACTTTTCTTCTTGTTTACTTGGTGAGTGTCAAGTGTATATTAAATGCTTATGTGATTGAGATATTAGTTGTACGAGTGTTATACATGACACGTAAACTTACCGAGGCGAGAGTGTACTTTATCGCCCTCGTCCTCTTTCTCATGTAACTACGCGATACTTATTATATGAATGAATATGATTGACAATTGTACATGGATATTACGTGCTCGATTATTATTAGTGCATGAATAGTTGAAATCCTGTGGACTTGATACGTGCTTACAATGACTTGAAATTTTGGAAATGGAGTCGAGTGTGTACTTTACCATACTCGTTCTCATTTGAAATAAATGGCTCGTGCTTGACCTAAATTGAATCGCTTCACCTGACTTGAATTGCTTGACCTGACATGACTTGACTTGGAAAAATATGCTATGGCTGCATAAGTCGATTGGAGCGATGTCTCATCGACCTCTGAACGATAGCAAGTACCACATCGATTTGGTGGGAGGTACCTCTCGAATCGTCTCAGACCTATTAACTGAACGATTGTAAGTACCACACCGATTCGGGTGGGAGGTATCTCTCGAGTCGTCTCAGTACTCTAAACCTCTGAACGATAGTAAGTACCACACTGATTCGGGTGGGAGGTACCTCTCGAATCGTTTCAGAACCACAAAGCATTCTTAGTCGATTAGAGCGATGTCTCATCAACCTCTGAACGATAGTAAGTACCACACCGATTCGGGTGAGAGGTACCTCTCGAATCGTCTCAGAACTATAAACTGAACGATAGTAAGTACCACACCGATTCGGGTGGGTGGTACCTCTCGAATCGTCTCAGTACCCTAAACCCCTGAACGATAGCAAGTACCACACCGATTTGGTGGGAGATACCTCTCGAGTCGTCTCAGAAACATAAATGGAATAAGTGAAGTGCTACGAATTTAATTAATTACCCGGGTGACGAGGTGTCGTCACAAGAATGTATTAAATTGAACCTGGGGCAAATCAATTAAAAAATTAACTCCTGAGAGCTCCTGCATCCTACTCCTGCACCCTATTCAAGTGTGTTTACTATAAATTGTGAACTACTCGAATGTTATGGCTTCCATTATTGTGTAAGTGTTATTATTATTGAACTACGTGTCTTGCATGTTTTCTTGGCCTCACGAGCATCCGCTCACCCCGTTAGATTTGTTTTCCTTAACAGGAGTTGAAATGGAAGGAATTATGAAGAAACTTACTTGATGGCTCATTTGATTAGAATTTTGAATGTAATTGTTTAGACAACTTTTAGAAGTTGTATATTTTGGGAAAAGTAATTGTAAGTTTGAAATTGTGATGTAAGATTGAATACTTACGTATGGAAATGACTTCGTACTTTTATTCCGATTTTTATTGTTAGTATTAGATTTTAAGCTTGAATTGAATTTGTACCGAATCCTGGCGAGAGTTGGGCAGGCGTCCCGCGGATACCCTTGGGTTCGCCCTTGGGAGAAGTGGGGGCATCACATAAATTCCACATAGTCGAGTCAAAGTCTTGATCACAACTCATGTTGACACTCCGTCAACCACATAAGTATCAAATCCGTAGATACACCACTTTTCTTTGAATCCCGTCACCGTTACACCCCCTTACCGGGCCCGCTCATCAAAGTTTTGATAATACTCGAGTATATCATGTCAATAGTGCGCAAGTAATGCCGAACAAGATCTCTCCAATAGATCATGCTCTACGAATATCTCATGGCTTGCTAAGCTTATCGACCAAGCCCATGCTGGTTCGAATCGCAAAGTTAACCAACGAGTTTGGGCGTCCCTCGAATACGAATACGAATACGAATATAAGTCGATGAGCAATGCTCAAATCGACGATTCCAAATAGGAATCACAATTACGAATCACATATACGAATCACAAATACGAATCACATATACGAATCACAAATACGAATCATATCCACATTACTATGTATAAGTCGAATATGAATTCACATACGAATCATATCCACATTACTATGTATAAGTAATATGAATTCACATAGCAAAATACGAATATAATTTCGTTCGAAAGAGAACGAGTTCGGTAAAGTACACACTCGTCTCAAAATTTCAAATTCACATAACGGATAAGAAACAGTTAACCACTTAGCAACAAATTCATGCACTTGACACTCACCAATCAAAATAAGAGAGTGAGTGGGTAAACAAGCTTTTAGGTGTTCTTCTTGAGATCCTCGTGTAGGTCTCCTTGAGCACCTGAGCAAACAATAGTTATGTATTACATACTATCACTTGAAAATCCTTTCTTATCAAGGGAGGGATTGTACACTTGTACAATCTAGAAAATACCATAGAATGGGGCTTTACTTGTTCAAAATTCAAGGTTCTAAAGTAGTATTTATTAACACAAGGAAAAAAAACTGATTTCCTTCATGAAGACAAGCTCAAAATGGTCAATTAGTATTGAAGGATACGGAAGAGTTTCAAAAACTCAATTCCCGTCAAGTTTGAAAATTTCCGATTTGAGGTTCAATCTTTGAAAAATCGTGCCTCACCCTTCATATGTCCAAAATTGGAAAACTTGGTACCATTAGAAACTATTTCCAAAGTGCTAAAAGTTCCTAGAAGACATTTTTTCAAGATTCCAAATGGATAACATTCAAAATTCTGCTCAAAGTTGCTTTTTTGGACCATTGAGACAGTTTCTGGGTTGGTTTTTGGCCAACTTTGAAAATTCGGAAAAATTCACACAATGTGAACTAGCCTTTAAAATTTGGAACTCAATTAGAGTTACAAACAAAGTTCAAAACAAAACAAGCGGGACAAGAATTGGAGTTTTGAGCACCAAGATATGGCGGCTCAAAGTTACTAAAAAAGTGAGACCGTTAGGTCAAATTCCAGATTTAATTCACGAACGTTGGGACTTTGATTGAATATCGAAACGGACTCGGAATGGCACCAAATTTATCCATATTACACAAACATATAAGGGCTATTCCTTTGTCAAATTTCATAGAAAAATACGTATGGGAAGTTGGTTAACAAAATCACTAAAATCTCACGAATTTCCAAGGCAAATCTGTCTTTGTATGTAAATTTTCCTTTTCCAAATATTCGGCCAATGAAAACATCTCAAATATGGTTCAATTATGTAGACAATGTCTAAGAAACCTCCAAGATGTGTTTGGTAGGTGATTAACACCAAGAATTTCGAAACAACAAGTCCCAATCAAGGTAAAGGCATCAACTAGCCAAAAAGAGGGTTTTTCAATCCCTGAGTCAGTTTCGAACTTCGGCAACAACTCACTCAATTCAACTTGGAATCGAGCGTGGTTAGTGGAGTTCAAAACTAGATTCATAAATCTACAATTTCTTAGAAGAAATCATTTTCAAAATCTATCCACAGCTAGCTTATATTTGAGCATCAATTCGCTGCTCAAAACAGAGCTCCCAGTGTAGACATGAAACAGGACAGTCATGTTCAAATGATTGGTATGGACTACTCAGGTAGAATCAGAACATGCATTTTATACCGTTGGAAAGGTAGGAATGTCTAGTTTCCAGCGCCACAAGCGCCACTCGATTTCGATATCAGAACGAAAAGTTATAGCTGTTTGAAAAACACTGCCAGAGCAGTTTCGGGAAAAATTCCAGTTTTACTGGACTTTCAAAAACTCAACATCTACCCATCCAAATCACGAAATTTTTTGATGAAACTTTCTACACAACCCACACAACATGTATACATCATAAAAAAGTCATTAGAACCACAAACAAATTGCTCTAAGGCCACGGCATGTACAGGGGCAGAAATGGAAAAAAAATTCCCTCATCACTTCCTTTGAGTTTTCCTTCAACAATACAACCTATTTCCACTAGATTAAACACTAATTCAACATTAATAACATCAAAACACAACAAATCAGTCCATCAAGCCATAGTGGGAGTTCATAGAGCCCACACACCAAATTTCTAACAATTTAAAGATACCCATGAGAATCCAAGAGCTTATGAGTGTAATCTAACTTCCATAAATCAAGAATTAAGGGGTTGATCATCACTTACTTTCTTAAATGGTCAAGGCAGAAATTTCGGTCACTTTGAGCTGAAGAAAAACAGTGAGAGGCAGGTCCTTTCCTAGCTTATCTTGATCACCAAGTGATTTGAGTGTTGTGTGTAAAATTTGGAGGTGATTTGAACAAGGAATTGAGAGATAAAATGAAGGAAATTTTTCTGGTCTTCTTCCCTTGTGTTGCTCGGCTGGTTTGAGGAAGAAAAGAAGGGTGAAAATCTGATGTTAAAGCTTCTAAAGTAAGCTTAAAACTTGTGGCCCAAAATTGCTCAAGGTTGTCCACTAAAATGATGCACGTGCGCGTGCGTTCCGTGCTCGATTCCTCTCAAGTTTATTTCACTAGTGCACTAAACCTCTAATGCACTTTTATTCATACTATTATTATTCACTCTTAATGGTCTAAAAATAAAGGTCTAAAGTCCCTTAATTAATCGCGCACGCGAAAACGCGTATTCCCGAATTGTACGCGATAAAGTGAAATTTTCAAGAAATTCTTATAACGATAGTATCACTAACTTATAATTGAATACTTAAACATAAAAATACCTATTTCAAGATTAATGTACTCTCGGATCAAATATAGTCTCGAAAAATGTGTACTCCTTATTTCTCGCTAAACGAGCTCTAAAAAAATTAATTTTACTAAAGAGACGTGTTAAAAATATAATTGAGACATTATTCCATAAATAAGTTCAAAGTAGTTGAAATAAATTATTCGAAGAAAATGAGTGAATAAATATTTAATAGAGCCATTAAAATAATACAAAAGTAAGAAAATAAAAATCTGGTTCCTTACATTGCGTATCCCTATTCCTTCCTTCTTTTTAGGTGTGGTAACAATCTCTCAATTAGGGCTGCTCATGAATCGAGCTGTGAGCAGCTCGAGTCAACATTCGACTCGATCTCGGTCAACACTGAGCTCGAGTTGAGCTTGAATGGCTCATTTAACAAATGTGTCAAACTTGAGTCATTTGCATATAGGCTCATAAGCTCGTTGTGCTATGCAAAATTTCATAAATACCCCTACTTGTATAACTAATGACTAAATTAGAAATTAAATATTAAGTTCCTTCCAAATTTCCAAGAAACGCAAGACGAAACTTCCATTCTTGATTCTTCCTGTTCCTCATTCCTCTTTTACCCAAATCAAAAGCAAACCCTAGCCGCTACCACCGTTACCACCAGTCACCGCTGCCACTACCACCACTACCACCCTTTAATTAAAGACCATCTTTCTCCCCGAGTCCTTGTTTGTTGGCCAGCTTTAGAAGTAGCTGTGGTAACCATTTCATCAGCTCGATTGTTGGAGGCAAAGCGAACAGGATCTGCAGCTATGGTAGCCACTCCAAATCTCAGCATCTTTAGTAACCACCCAAACTAAGAAGGTTTGAAATTGCAGCACCTTACTTATATTATTTCCATTTTAATCAAGAAACTGGGATGCATTTTAATTAATTAAAATACAAACAAAGCAGGTTTGGGGGTTTGAAGTTTAGGCGAAATTTTTTTTTATTTTTAACACGACTATAGCTTGAAGTTCAGGAGAAAATTTTTTTTTCCAAATGAAGTAGGTTTCCAACTGTAGTGGAGCCAACATTACTAGCCTTCTTTGATGAGTGCAACTTCAATATTTCAGTTTACTTTGACCCAAGATCCAAAGAGAGCAGATCTTCTGACTCCAATCAAGCTCTTCAGCAACAATTAATGAAACGTTAAAAAAACCTACTAATCAAGACTGATTTGATTGGTTGCATGCCCTTTTCATGACATTTGGCTTACTGTCCATTTGATTCTCTAATTTTCAGTTTCTAGATTCCATTTTCTTAATTTATTGTTCTAAACATGTTGGATAATATTGATCAACATGCTCGGATACGAAAATGCATGTTTTGGATCTATCTAAACATATCTCATGATATTTGATCCGAATCCACAATAAAAGATAATTGGCTTAGGTGCCCTAGTGTAGTGGATGGGTTCTTTCTTTTTATCATTCTATGTTTTGTCTTTGGATCTCTTGCTTGAGTGCATAGTTGGCAAAAAGTTTTGTCTTTGTTATATAACAAAGATACTAACTCTACCTTTGGTCATCTTTTTGACATAATCATCCCATAACTTAGTTGATACGGAGAAACACTTCGCGAGAGTCCACCAAAGAGCCGAATATGTAAGTTAGGAACCTAACTCTGACCCAAAAGCTTAAATCATTAGGTCTTAGACCCTTACTTACATATTAACCCTTTTTCTCTACTCTCGGACCAATGTGGAATATAATCCTTTACTTATAAACCTAACAAATCTCTTCCTTCAAAAGTAACCCCTTACATTAAACTCAAATTTGCAAGCCCTTCTTCGAACCCACTTTTATACTCAACACAAACCCACCTTATCACCTAAAGTCATATCTTCTCCCAAACATGGACTCACTCTTTTTCAACATCCAGACTGCATTATGGATTCCTGCCAACCTTTTGGCTCTTTGGTCTAACACCAACCAAACCTCCTGCCAAACCCATAGCGCAGCTGGTCAAACACTAACTAAACTCCTTAGCACTTTGGTACTTCGATTCACTATGAAGAAGAGAATTTTCACCGATCTAACTTCTAGAAGAATCCACTTGCCTATGTGTATTCCAGTCTCGCAACCTGAAACTCTGATACCAATTTGATAGGGAGAAACACCTCAAGAGAGTTCACCAAAGAGCCCAATATGTAAGTCAGAAACCCAACTCTGACCCAAAAACTTAAGCCATTAGGTCTCGAGCCCTTACTTACATATTAACCGCTCTTTCTTTATCCCTCGGACCAATGTGGGATATAATCCTTTACTATTGAACCTAACATTAGTCTTGTTACCATCTATACTTTACTGGTTCTTTATTATATTGAGTATTAAAACCAAAATCACATCCATACTTACCCTTATTTTTCAAGATAAAATCTTGACAATGATATAAAGTCTTTCCTTCCGTTTTCATTCTTTCATATCTCGTTACTCCTCAACATTAAAACATACAACATTTTTCATGTTTTTTGGAATAGCTTGTGGTTTTCTTCTTAGGAAATTTCACAAGAAATAAAAAAAAGGACATATTCATCCCATAGTTAGAAATATGGCCCCGCCAATCAGGATTGATGGCTTGCGGTCGGAAGTTCTAGTGACTGGTGAAGCAAAGAAAGAAGCAATAAGACCTGCAATGTAGAGTGAAGGGGTAAAGGAGGTGAGAAGTTGGCTGTCAAATTTGCAGTAGTTGCTTATCTGGGAGTCTTGTTTCATTTTAGTGTACACTTCTAGGAAAAATTTCCTCAAAAATGGAGTCGTGTTTCATTTATTTGGTTCAAGTTGTTATTTTAAGTTTTTTGTCTTTTATTTGAATCTGTAATTTTGTTTCACCTCTAATAGCTGATTTAAGATTCTCATGTCAATATTGGGTACTTTTTAACAATTTTGTTTGAACCTTCAATTTTGTTACTAATTAGGTTGGCATTGAAAAAGAATTACTCTCATTTATTGTTTGGGGTTTAGGTACAACCACAATATGGCTATGACTCCCCAAGATGTTTCTTCACAACCAGTTAGATCAGCTCGTGATTCTACTAGAAATAACAATATGAAGGAGTTGGAATATTCTATTGGAGATGAAGAGCTAGCTAGTGAAAAGAGCGGTTAGAAGGTGATACACAAGCACTGACCTAAACTTTGAATCAAGAGATTGGTCAAAGTGATGATCTAGATGCCTTTAGAAAGCAAAAGAGAGCCAGAAAATCGGCTGGAAGGATTGATTTCAAAGATGTGGAAGTTGGGTCTGAAAAAACACTTTACTCGAAGTGTTTGCATTGTAGAGCTAAATTCAAGAAGACCAAAACCGGTACAACTTCAAGTTTGTTAAGGCATCTTAAGAATTATCCTGAATGATTGGAGAAAGTTTAAAAAGAAGAGGCAAGCCAGCAAAAGATTAAATTTTCAGCCACAAATTCTAGCTCAATTGTTCATTTCTATCTTTATACAGGTAAGTTTGATATGGCTGCCATAAGAGAAAGTGTCGTTGAGTGGGTGCTTATGCATAAGCATCCTTTTACAATTGTGGAGGAAGATAGTTTCGACTTAATAATGAAATGAGGGATGTCTCAATGGCAAAAAATCAGTCAGAATGTTCAATTGAGATGTTTTAATTCTTTCAATCAATGAAGGTTAAACTATTAATGTTGCCAAATGTTCTCGGTGGATTCTAAGTTCTTCCATTTGTCTTGCTAACATGGTCGATAAATTTTCCAAACTCTTTCTACTCAAAGCATCTACTACAATATTAGCTTTCCTAGGATGGTAATTAGTTGTCAAGTCATAATCTTTGAGTAACTCCAACCACCTTCTTTGCCTCATATTTAACTCTTTTTGGGTGAACAGATATTTTAAACTCTTGTGATCAGTAAATATCTCACACTGCTCCCGGTAAAGATAATGCCTCCAAATGTTCAATGCAAAGACAATTGTTGTCAATTTCAAGTCATGTGTAGGATAATTTTATTCATAAGGTTTTAACTGTCTAGAAGCATAAGCAATCACCTTACCACTTTGCATAAGTACGCACCCAAGACCATTTCTAGAGGCATCACTATAAATGGTGAAACCTCCTGAACTCGATGGTAAGATAGGTATTGGTGCTAATACTAATTTCTGCTTCAACTCTTCAAAACTTGATCCACATTTAGGAATCCACTCAAACTTAACCTTCTTTTGTGTTAAGCAAGTATTTGGTAGAGTAATGGTGGAAAACCCTTCCACGAATTTCCGATAGTAACTAGCTAATCCAAGGAAATTGCAAACCTCGGCCGCATTTGTTAGTCTAGGCCAATCCACTATAGCTTGTATCTTCTTTGGATCAACCGATACACCAGCTTTTGAGATAACGTGTCCTAAAAAGGACATGCTCTTCAACTAAAATTCACATTTGTTAAATTTGGCATATAGCTTCTCATCTCTTAAAATTTGCAATACTTCCCTTAAATGTTTCTCATACTCCTTAGAAGAAGAATACACCAAAATATCATCAATGACCACCCACCACAAGTTTATCCAACTGCCTTTTAAATATCCTACTCATTAAATCCATAAAAATGGCAAGAGCATTAGTTAATCGAAAGGGTATAACAAGAAATTCATAATGCTCATACCTAGTTCTAAAGTCACTCTTAAGAATTCCCCCAGTTTAATTCGTAAGTAATGATAGCCCGATCTCAAGTCAATCTTAGAGAACATCTTGGCACCCTTCAATTGATCAAATAAATCATCAATTCAAGACAATGCATATTTATTCTTGATGGTAATTTTGTTCAATTCCCAACAATCAATGCATAGTCTCAAACTACCATATTTCTTCTTCACAAATAACATAGGAGCACCCAAGGTGAGGCATTGGGTTGAATTAACTTCTTATCAAGAAGCTCTTGCAACTGAATTTTAAGCTCCCTCAACTCCGCTAGTGCCATCCTATATGGTGCCTAGGAAATGGTTTCTGTCCCAGGAGCCAAATTAATTTTAAAATCAATCTCTCATTTTGGTGGTAAACTTGGTAATTCTTTAGGGAATACCTTAGGAAACTCCCATACAATAGGTATATATGTACCCATCAATTTACTAGTCTCAACAACATAGGCAAGAAAGCATTCATACCCACACCTAAGCTCCTTCCACATTTGTAAAGCAAAAATAATAGGAACTACTCTTGTAAGCAATTTTGATTTACAACAATGAAATGAAAACTCTGGAAATCCAGGACTATGAAATTTTACAGTTTTACCTTGACAATCTACATGGGCAAAATTTCTAGATAACCAATCGATACCCAAAATTGCATCAAATTCTCCCATGTTCAATTGTACAAAGTTAGCTTTGAACTTTCTCTCCCCCAAGTTGACATCACAATCTTTATACATAGTTTTAGAAACTAAAATTTTTCTCCAGGAGTTGCCACATGATATGGGTCATCCAAATGAGTAGAATTAGCATCTAACATACACGCAAATTTCTTGGTAATAAACGAATGATAAGCACCACTATCAAATAGAACATAGGCAGGAATGGAATTTATAGTCATCATACCTCTCACCACATTACTAGCTCCTTCTCCTGATTAGTCATTGCATAGACTTTAGAGTTCATCTTCCGCTTGTTGGCACTATTAGTACTACCTCCCACTGTAGCTGTTGAAGTTGAAGTTGAAGCTCCCTTAGATAGAGGACATGCATTTATCTTCTGCCCAATCTGATTGGAAACATGCCCCAAATCTCCATCGACATTCGCTTGGGTGAGCTCGATTGCAATGCTCACATACTTTAGTTCGACCACCCATAGGACTAGGTAGAGTTCCACCCCTTGGAGGAGCTTGGCAAGATGTACTTTCTTGTTTTGGCGGCGGATTTGACATTGGTGGTTGTCTACCTCTTCGTGCTTTAAATTCTTTATCCAACCTTTGAATATCTTTCTCTACGCTAAAGCTTGCTTGGTGCATTTGCTCACAATCTCCAAATGAATTGCTAGATATCTTAGAATGAATCCGGCTATACAATCCTTGCTCATAGGCCACCATCATTGCATCTTTATCGGCCATGGTGGAAGGAACAAATCGACCCAAAGCTTTGAACTTAAAGTAATACTCCAAAACAAACATGTTCGTTCCTTGTTTAAAATTATTGAACTCTTAGATTTTGCGAATCTGAATTGTTGGAGGGAAATAACTTTTCAAGACCACCTTATTGAACTTAGCCCATGTCAAGGGATGCTTAGGTGTATCATGAATAAGAGTCATTCCATCCACCATTTTTCAGCTTCTCCAACTAGGAATGAGGTCACAACCTGTGATTTTGATATCTTCAGGAACTTGCATTGTTTTAAATTTCTTCGCGATATTTGACAACCATCGCTCCACTAAATCGAGGTCTAGAGTTCCATCAAGAGTAGGAAGATTCACTTTGCCAAGCTCCTTAAAATGATGTTTAAGACTCTTATCTCCTTTTTGTTGCTCTTGTTGTTGTTGCTAGTTTTGTCATTGAAAACTTTAAGCAAATTGGAGAGCCATGGCAAAGACACTAGGATCCATATGACTAAGCATTTGAGCCATAGCACTAGCATTGCCTTTAGAAATCCCTTGAGAGGTTCCCTTGGTCCTCCTCCTTTGAGATATCCATCCAGCATCCGACAAAAACTTGCCTGGAGGTATATTCATATCCTGCTCTTCTTCATGCACTTCAGGTCCAAGATCTTCCAATATTACATCATCTTCATTAAATTCTTCACCAAAAGTTGCTTTTTGTCTCTGTGTTGGTGCCAAAAGTTGTAAATGCAAACTCATAATTAACAATAACTAACAAGACCAAGCTAGCCTACCACAAACTTTAATCATAACATCAAAGTAGTATTTAGACACCAAAATTGAGAATAGATCAGTTTACACAAAGGCTGGCCACTCCTAAGTGCAAACTTACTACATTCCAATTTCTGTCCAACATACAATCTAAGTCCCAAGAAAATACAATTCGTGTTTATTCTTAGATCACAAACATAATCCAAAACTTAAGTTCTAATACCACTAAAATGTCATGCCCCAAAATTGGAACAAAACATTGCTATATCTCATAATAAGACTACAAGACACAAAGCATCATAATCTATATAGCTAATATTTTTGCAAAATCATCTTCTTAACCATTCATACTATTTACAATTACATTCCAATGGCAATGTCAATGCTAGTCCCAAATTCAACCTAAGATATAATTTACAACCATTCATTGCCAGATTTACATATCTAATACAAAAAACAATGTCCAATGTACAACCATAAGGCTGTAACAAAACGAGCCTTAATCCTTCTCTTCTAACACCAAACTGTATCACAATCTCCTCATAAACGCATCATCCTCTGAAAAATACAACAAATGAGGTAAGCAAACATTTGCCCAATAAGTAGTTCAGGTACTTATCTAGCATTTGGCATGAATAGGTTATACATAATATATTTCAAAATACATGAGTTGTTAGAATATTTAATCGAATCACATTAAATACTTAGCTATTAACTCACAAATAAGCTCATGAATTCTTAGCCTTTGTCGTTAACCGAATATCCAGTCCTGACTTTTTGTCTCATTAGGTAGGCCAGATAGAAGGTTCCTAGCTATTTGCTCCGCTAGGTAGGCTAGACAGACAAAATTGAGGAACTAGTTCCAATGACAGTAACCAAGAAATCACGAGCTCAGAATGCAAACCAAACATAGCATTCATACTTCATAAACAATTCATTCTCATTATCATAATCATTCATACATCAAATATGAAACGTATCTCTACTCATGCCAAATTTCATAATAAGATAAGCAATTGAAGCTAATTTTTTTTAAAAAAAAAATTGAGTTAGAAGTATAGAGAGTACAGAAACCACTTACCTTAGCCAAAATAACCAATACCCAACTTAACTCAAGTAATCCTTGTGATACATGCTCTCTCTACCTATAAAACGAGAGCCTAGTTCAATCTCTAACTCTTAAAAAAATAGAGTAACTATCAGTATATCAATTAGTACTAATCCCCAAACTAACAAGACCAAACGAAACGATTTAGGAGTGAAAAATAGAGAAAGTGAGAAAATACAAATTGAAATAAACAGAACCGGACTTGCTCTAAGCCAAATATAAGCTTCGGGACTTCATTTCCACAAGTCCCAACTCCAACTACTAGTCACTTCTTGTCAAAAGTTCAACACCAATCAAGTGCTATAAATTAAGCTTAAACATGTATCCAACCAAGTAATCTAAACATGTTATGATCAAGAGATCATTTGCTTCCAAAATCCTTATTGGTTAATATCGTCCCACTATATTCACCCATAAAGTAACAAATAAACTTAGTACATACCTTGAAGAGAGGTTATTAATGAATCTCCAAGCATCTCACTTGTTCCAAATCTTTGATTTGCAAGATTTTCACTTTAATTAAGAGAGGGAATATAGGGAGATTTTAGAGAGAGAAAGTGGGAAGGGTATGAAAGAGTAAAGTAAGGTCTAACTCAATTCTTCCAATATAAAACTTGTTCATATTGTTAATTAGTCCCCCAACTTCTAACTTAATCACATAAACCCCAAAGTTCTATAATCTCACTAACAAAACCCATGAAGAAAGTTATTACGATTTGCGTATTACATTTGAAAGACACCTTCTCCAGAAACAAGTGTCTATTAGCCAAAAAGAAGCTATTCCGTGTAAGATGCTATGCTCATATCCTCAACCTAATGGTTTAGGATGGTCTCGATGAAATCCAAGATGTGGTTCAAGCCATACGAGACAGTGATGAGTTTGTAAATAAAACAATGGGGAAAAAAAAAAGAGAGAAAAAAAGGGTAACAAGGAAAGGATTGGACTCACAATATTTAGAATTGTCAAGTTATACACCTCATTATTGGATTTATTAAAGGACATGGAAGGAAAGAAGAAAGGATATGGATAGGAATTAATCAGATGGTTCAGGTTGAACTAGTACTAATGTGGGGATAAGGGAACTGGATTAAAGGAACAAGGGACAATAATTGATCATTAACTCCAAACTGCCTATACTGCTGATGGATCTTTTTTAATAGTATGATGGATGATCCGACCCTTTTACAAGAGACCTTTTAATTGCATTTATCATAAATTTCACTCAGCAAGCCAAGAAAGACACCAAAATTGATCTTCACATGCAAACCAGTAATACACTATTTGATATTATGATTGTTTATGACTCCAACATGGAATTATGTAACCATTCTCTTTACAAGTTTTAACCAATGCCCAATTGATTAATGAGTCATTGTAACATCTTGCACCACTAAGAGCAACCTGATATCCAAGTCCATAAAGCAGTCATTCTCCCTAAGTTTATCTGTATATTGAGAGCAGACAAGCCTAGAATACTTTTAGGCAAAATCTTGATCTTGAAAGCTCAAGGGTAAACTATGTCATCCTATCTAGAAAATGAAGGTCATAAAGCATGCAACCCTAGTCCGGTGCAGTTATTTTACCACTTCACTAACTGAGAGTGCATCTTTATCATTCCTCTATTCTTTCCTATCATACTATACCACATACTACTATTGATTGTTGGGTAATTTTCAGTCAAGTAAAATCCTTTTTTAGCATGTTCTATTTTGAATAACTTCAAACAAATAACAAAAAGGAAAGTTCAACGACATCAAATAATAGCTAAAAGCAATCTATTCTACACCAGAGCATACAAGGAATTGTTCCTCTTAGTCTGTGAACTATCATGCAAATAGAGCTAAAGTAATGGAGCTTATATCGAGTTTGACCTTTCATTTAATCATTAATTTGACAAGCATTCACTCTATCATGTTTTAATGTTTCGGCAACATTCTCATAGACTTACTAGTTATTGCAGTTGATTGCCCATAAGCCTTCGATTTTTTTCAAATATTACTGCTTCGGCTTTACCGTTGTGCCCCCCAGGAGGGGTAGGTTTCCTCCCCTCTTTGGGTTGAGGTGGAGGTATTCTGTAGTATCCATTGGAGGTTAGACAAGAAACTAAAGGATTATTAACAAAATGGATCCACGACTATCTAAGGAATATCGTATGACTTTTAGTGTTGGAATTCAGCATCCACTTCACCTTACCCTCATTATGTATGTAATAAAAAGAACAGTAAATTTAGTGAAAACAGGAAGTTACTATATAAAAGAGGACCAGCGATTCAAGAAATACTATCTAGAATTTTTCTTCTCAGAAGAGATCACTTTGCTTTTGTTTTGAATGGACTTTCAATGCAAGACTACCCTCCAGCTACATGTGATAACTCGCATTTGATCTACTGATAGATGTTCATTTATGTAAGTATATTGTGGGCTTCAAATTAATGACAAGCAAATTAATGTTATTAGTTGTTAACAAAAAAATGGTCCCAGTAATCCAAATTTCTTTCAGCGTCATCTGAGTTTTAGTAATAGCACTGTGGCTTCAAAATCAAGAAGTCTAGGAAGAGATTTATGTGGAGGTTTTATGATCAAAATAAGACACTTCTATATGATATTTACTCTTTGCTGTTTTCTCATGCTGTTCTAGACTCCAGTTAGATGCTTATCAACTATCATATCTTTTTTTAACTTCTCCAAGCAGAAAATTTAAACAGAAGCTAGTAGAACTAGAGAGCATCTCAAGTACTTAACTCCTGTGAGATTAAAGATCCTCACAGCCATGCTTGAAAACTATGAATGCAAGGGCTCAAGTTACTCATCAATCAAAAGACTATACGGCTTCCTTTTATCAAAAGGAGAACTAAATAGTAAGTATAAATTACCAACAACAAAAATAGAGAAGATTATGCAAAAGATTTGCACCTTGTAGAAATGCATTCTATGCAGAATACTAACTTGTAGGTGCAAAGAGATTGTTTTCCTGTAACTGAGCACACCAACATTTTTTTGAGGGGAATATTTTCTGGAATAGCAAAGCATGCTCAAGATGGTTCATTGTACATTCATAAGTATGAATCTCACTAACACTTACCCTAAATTGGAAACATTTCAACTATATCACTTTTATATTCTCCACCACCATCATCACAAGTCACAACCACCACCTGCCCTTACCATCCACCACAACAACTAGCAGCAATCCTTCACCTATTCAAATCTCCACCACCACCAGTAGCTTCAAATTTTAAACCTTAAATTCCCCTCCTTCTCCACCCCTTACTTCTCTTCCGATGTTAGCCTTTAAATACTATGGAGGTGTAGCTCCCCTCCCACCATTACTGAGCCCAACCTCTTCCCCTAACCGAATCATCAACTCCATCTTCTTCTCCCTTTTCTAGTCAACTATCCCAAGGACTTCCTCATTCACCATTATCTTTCACTCACTTCAGAATCACTAGAATTTTAGAAATTACACAAAAAAACCACATGCTTTAAACATGGGTGAATTTTGAAAATTACACAAAAAGAATCACATGCTCTAAACATGGGTGAAGTGTGAACAAGCTATGTGTCAAACCCAAGTAAATGTGGGCGAACAATCAGTAAATGTGGGTCAACAAGCGGTGGGCGAAACCTGAAATCATGTCCGTCAAGCTATTAAGGAAAGGGAGAAGTAAAAAGATCGCATCAATCAGTCTTTCTCCAGGGTTTATTGTCCAAAGGTTTATCTTTATCAATTTTCTTTGTTTATCCTTTCAATAACCTAAGTGTTTGATCTTTTAATTCCCTGTTTTCTATTATCCATATAAGTTATTTGAATGTTGGTTGTTTAATTGCAAAGTAGGTGATTGGGTTTGGGTCCTCTATGGGGTATATATCTTCTTTCGATTCCTGAATCTCTATACACAACTTGTATAATTGCAGTACGTGGTGGGGTAAGTGAGAAAGCCCCCTGCTTTGGATTCTAGATGTTGGCCATGGTTTTACTCAATGGCATCATTGTCATGGCTTGAAAGAACGGCGACGAGGGAGTGAAATTGGGAGGATAAGCTGAAAATAGGGCTTCTCCTCCTCTTACTCTAGGCCCAATTGATTATCACATGAGGATATATGCAATGGCCATTGCAAATCATTGGAGTTTGTTTTGTTGCTCTCCAAGCTTCTGATCAACCTCTTCCTATAAGTTTTCAGTAGTCTTGCATGGCTCTAGAGTTGTCATTGTTGGATCATTAATTCAACGTTGGACTTATATGTGAATAATTATGTGTTGCAGACTGTCAAATAAAGTTAAGTCCAATTGAAGTGATCAATTATAGTTTGGCCTTAAATGTATCTAATAGCATGTGAGCCTTTAATGTGTAGAGATTTAAGAGTAATTCCTATTTCTATGATGGATTGAAATAGGAATCCAAAAGATAACAGGAAAGTTATCTATAAATAGAGGTATGGTCCCCAAGTCACACGTATTCTTATTGTCATATTTTTAGTACCACAAAGCCTTTTCTTGATATTCTATCATCAAGAAAGATATCAGAGAGAAACAAAAGGCTCTCTTAAGGGATTAGCGAATACGTATTGATCTGGAAGACCACTCCAAAATCTCCAAAGATTCAAGTACTAATTAGTCAACATGAATCCAAGTACGCTTTCACAATTTTGCTGTTAATTTATTTCTCAATAATCACCATAAAAATTTTAGGTTTTATAGGTAATGATTTTCACCAAAAGTTAATAATATAAACAACCACTAACAAATAGTATCAGAGTAGGTCATAGTTCTTGAGTTTTTAATAAATAATTAAGATTAGTTTTGGTGTTGTTAGCATGGCCGTTGGTATTCATAGTTTATGAGTTTTTTTAATAAAGAACTTAATCAACTTTAGTTTTGCATCCATCATGACTGGTAGCATGAATTGTGTTTCTGTGTGGATCGACTTTGGTTTTCTATTTGCAACCAAAAGTCAATAGGCATGAATTGTGATTCTAACGTCATTCACGTGTTTTTTGTCTTCAATCAAATCACTCCACACAATTCAATACTTTTGGTTACATATGTATCCATTGATTTGCCAAAATCAATAAGCATGAGCACAATCCAGTACACATGGTTCAAGAATCATGTTTGCCTGGTCATGATTGCACGGCCAACATATTCTGGTCACAGTATTGTACTGGTCATGATTGTTCACTAATTCTTTCGTGTTTCGACTTTCATGTTTTTGGAAGTCGTGGTAGCTTTCGTGTTTTGGAAGTCTTAATAGTTGTTTTCTTTGGCTTGATTCCTTGTTTGAGAATAAATAAGCATATATTTATGTTAAAGAGGTTAGAATTTCTCTAATTTGTGTGAACCTTAATAAAGTTAAACAACACATTTAAGCCTTACAAAGTCTATAAGGCTGGCCCACTAAGTATATAGTCTTATAACACATTTATGGTCTTCAAAAAAATTTTGAGCTTGGATGATAAATTTGAGTCAAGTTATGGATAAGAGCTTTTAGTCCAATAAGTCTTGATCCATTTGACTGGTTTGGCTACTTTTAACCAGATTTACTGTTTTGACCAGAATTGACTAGTTTGACTACGTTTGATCAGATTTGACAGATTTAACCATATTTGACTAGAATTGACTGATTTGACCATGTTTGACCAGAGTTAACCAAAGTTGACTTTGATCAAAATTTTTGTGGTATTTTAAATTTGAATATTGGTATAATTATACATATTTTAGAATAAATTAATTGAAATAACATGTCACCAAAGTGACCTCTATTATGAAAATTAATTTGTTTTAGAATATAACTAGTTGGATACTTGTAATTTTATGAATATTCATCTACCCAAAGAAAGGTCAATGTTTAACAAATCGCATGTGCACTTATGGTAATAAACACGTGATAATTATTCAAATTTTTACCTGTGAATTATAAATTGGTTCAAAGAAAAATTTATTTTTTTGACATGTTATTATTGTTAGTGTTTATTATTGTACCAAGATATTACTTAAAAATCTCTTAATAGTTCTTCGAATAATAGATCTCGATCTTGCATTAAGGGCTGATTCTCTTCCATCTCTCACAGATTAGAGTACCTCTGATGAAAAGAGGGATAAGAAAAGGTGGCAGAGATCAAATCGCTTGTATTTAATGATCATTAAAAAGGCCGTTCCAGAAACATTCAAATGAATAATGTTAGAAATGACAACTACTGCTAAGGCATTTCTTCAAAATATTGAAAAAAGATTTGTCAAGAATGAAAAGACTAAAATAAGTGATAAGTGTGTATTTTGAGTATTTTAAGTGTGTTATATTACTTAGTTTTGGTGTATTTTATTTATTTTCTATAGCTAATGAACTAGGTTTCTAGTGAAAATTTACATTTTATGGTTTAAGTGTGAACAATTGCATTTCTATGATTTTAATGGTGAAAACTTTATGTTTTGTAGGTTTAAGAATTCAATCATCAAATGAAGTGAGTTGAGAAGATATTCAGATGATTTTTGATATTTGAAAGGATTTAAAGAGGATATAAAATGCAAAGAGGAAATGCAATTAAGTATAAAAGAGAAAAAGTTAAACAACTTTGACACCTATTGGTATTTTGGCTATATCTTGAGTTACAAGCATTGGATTTAGGTTATTCTTGAATCAATTTGAAGCTTTGAGATAGATATGCATTTCTTATGTAGACATTGAAATCCATTTTGTGATGCCCCTACTTCACCCTAAGGCGAACCAAAAAGTATCGGCGGGACGCCTGTCTAACTCTCTCCAGGACTCGATACAAGTCAAATTTAAACTTAACGATACACTACCAATAAAAAAAGCCAAAATAAAGAAAAGGACACTTCCTTACATAAATATTCAAATCCTACATCATGAAGTTCCCAAAAGTACATCAAATCCCCCAAAAAAATATACAACCACCATAATTCAACTAATCAAAAGGTAATCAATTCGGCTTCTCCAAAATCTTTCCAATCTGAGCTCCTGTTAAGGAAAACAAACTAATGGGGAGAGCTAACGCTCAGTGAGGCCAAGAAAGACATGCAAACACATAGTTCAAATAACAATAACACTTATATAGGTAATAAAGCTAGAAAGTTCAGGAAATTCACAATTAATAATAAAACACAATCAATAAGGATACGGGAGCTCTCAAGAGCTAGATTCCTCTTGCTTTGCTAATGCTCGATCCAATACCTCCACGCGGTGACACTCCATCAATCGGACAGGTATTAATTCCGTAAAACTCCACTTACTTCACAGTCCCGTTCACCGTTACACCTCCTGTTCCGGGCCCCCACTTCAGCTATAAAAGGCGATGCTGCGAGGACTTGTAAAATCCCTTATATTTTTCTTAAAATCCTCTTTTATTTGGAATTTATTATCTTATAATAGCCTTACTACTCATTCACCCCACAATAAGTGCAAACAAACATAGAATTAAGAGTTTTTCCTTTCGTTTTCTCGTTAGCGTAAATTAGGGTTTTTACGTCTTTTGGAAGTGTTATTATTCGGTACGGAGTGTGTATTAAATTTAGTGATTAAGAGTGAATTTTGGATGATATTAAGAGTGTGATTAGAAGTGAGAATAATAAATTAGTGAACCATAAGATAAAACCCTAGTACACGCGATTTAAAGAAAATCGGCTTGAATCGGCGGGTACCGTTCACTACCGATTGAACACACCACTTGACCACCACTTTATTAACTTAATCTCATTATTATTAGAGCTAAAATATCAGCCCTTAATCAGCTCTTGCTGGCCAAAAATTTTGACTAATAAAACCAAGGAAAAGAAAAAAAAATTGAGGAAAGATCATGGAGTGACACTTGGAGAACATCTAACCACCTTTGACCAAATTCAAGTCCTAATTTCTTATCTTTCTTGGACTTCATTTTTTCTTCATTTTGCTTCCATGGTGGCCGAACCTTGAAGGAAAAAAAACAAGAGAAGAGAACTTCATTTCATCTTGGGGGTTTAGCTTATTTGAGTGAAAAATCAAGAATCTAAACCGATTAATCCTTTCTTTGAGCACTTGGGAAGTTTGGGGTACTAAAAGTTTTACAAGGAGAGGTGGTGGATTTCTCTTGCAAGTATCTTAGTGAGGTATTATGGCTGTCCATCTTATTTCTTCCCCTTAATCTTGCTTAAGTTGTGTAACAACTTATATTCGTGGTTAATGATTGCTATTCAAGTAGTTTTGATGATTATGGTGGATTTGTGAGTTAGGGTTTTGAATTTTTCAGCTGTATTTCTTATTATTTAGATAGAATATGATGTGAATAAACTTAGATAAGGAGTTGGAGTAGTGGTTCTACACATGAATAAGAGGTTATACCTTGAAAGCATTAAATTCCAGTTTTAAATACTTGGGATGCCCTGTTCTGACCAGTTTCATTCGGCCATGATGGAGGCCGAATTGGGCTTAGGTTAAAATATAACAGTTGTAGGAAATAATGTTTTATAGCTGCCTACAAAATTTCAGCTCAATCCGAGTACTGTAGCACATGAAATGACAAAAATACCCTTGACTGCCATAGGTAGAGTTTTGCGGACAGTTTTGACATTTCATCATTCTGGCTTCGTTTGTTTCACCTTGATCCGTATTAAATTACCATTTGTCCAAAACATGAAAGTTGTGGTCCTATGTCTTAGCTTTCCAACGCATCCGAAAACGCCTCAATGGACATTTGTAGCCTGAGTTATTGTCATTTGAACCCAGTGCTGTTAACCAGCCTGACAGTGAAATTCTGGTTCTGTAATCTGTAAATTTGACCTAGATAAACTGTGAACCGGACTGAGTTGTCTTCATGAAAGTTGTATTCCTTCATCTTAACTTCGAAACGGTATAAAGTGTACCCCAATCCGATAAGCGTAGCTTCGGTTGTGACCGATACGCTAAGAGATGTCAAACCTGTAATTTTGTTCTATACCTTAAACATTATTTCCGGTCATTTTGCTAGCATTGTTTTGTAAGTGAATGACATTGAGCCTCTTGAATGGCTATTGTGATAACATTATTTGTGTGTGATTTTGGGGCTGAATTGAGGAAAATAATGAAGCCATAAATGGCTGAAAAATAGGTAAATACAAAGGGCGTGCTGCCCAAATTTGCACCCGAGGGTTAGGTAGATGTACTCACGACTCGAGTAAGGGTTTGAGGATAAAACTAATTTGAATCATCTAAGATATTCAAGTCTTCTTTAATAGAGGCTTATAAGTTGGAATTCGGCCGAAACTTGTTCCCTTGGAAAAATGAAATTTACGACTATTAGAAATACGTTTTCTTTGTTTCTTCGACTCAAATGGTATTTCAAAGTATAATTGCTATAAAGTTTCACAGTTTGAATAGCGAGCAAGAGTTTTACGAATATTCTCCAAATGAATTTCAATTACTTGATTCTTGTTAAACGAAACGTTTAAGTTTCGAACCTTAGTCGATTTTCAAAATTCTTAAACAATGTTTTATCGCAGATTTGGACACCAAACCAGGGGTACTACCTGGACGTGATCACTAAAAGCACTACATTTTTGGTGAGTGCTTCCAAATACCTGATTGAACTTGACACTTGTGTGTAATACTTGACCAATGTAATTACATGATATATGAGTGGATTGATAGGGCAAAAGTGTACTTTATCGCACTTACCTTAATGTGAATTATCCTTATTCATCGATTTCAATTGAATGGATATACATGCATATGAATTGTGTCTTGCCTGGAATTCTAGAAACCCTGTGGCTAGTTAGTCGAGTCGAGCCGGCAAGGGCCTGGTCGATTAGATAACGAACCCTGGGAAGTTAGTGATGTCGAATGGAGTGTTACCTTCTCGACTAATTGGTATACTCGAGTATTACCACCAGTGTTTATTATGGAGTTCAGGTCCGGTAAGGGGTTTGGTCGGTGGACGGAGATTGGAGTTAAGTGGTGTTCTACTGGACTAGTTACCTTACTTGAAAGTTGAGGAGTGTCAACTACCATTCGATCAAGTTATGGTGGAGCCAATATATAGGAGCAACTGTATCCTTTTACGTGAAATATTTAATATCTATTGTTTGGCCGTATGAAGTGTTATTGCTCACTTTCTTGACTTGTTATGCTCACTATTTTACTATTATAATACATTCACTGTTCAATTTGCTATTTGGAACATCACTGAGCTTTAGCTCACTCCGTTAGTTTTGTTTTCCTTACAGGGGGTATGAGCGAGGCGTGAGACGTGTACAGACTAGCGTAGTCTAATTGTTTTGAATTTTGAACTGTACTCGCGCTAGCACTCGACTAGGGTTGGTTGTACTTGAATTGTTACCACTTTAAAGTATTTTGGTGCGTAGAAGCTTTGTATCTGGATTTGTACATAAGAACTTTGAATTGTCATAGTATTTATTTTTCTATGGATGTAAGTTAATTTCTCGAGATACGAGTGAGTGAGTTCTGGCGAGAGTTGGGTAGGCGACTCGCAAAACCCTAGGGTACGCCCTAGGGGAAGGTGGGGTCGTCACAGGTGGTATCAGAGCCTAGGTTTGAATTGATCTGGGTAGATTGAGTGATTTATACCTGCTATTTCTTGGTTATAGCCTGGTTATCATAGGTTAGGGTTTCACACTTGAGAATAGGCCTTTAGTCTCGATTTATATGTCTTACTTGCTTTTTCTTCCAATGTTACTTGTAATGTAGGTGATGGAGGGTAAAAATGCTGCTGGGGGTGCCGGGCCATCTCAGCCCGTACCTACTGACGAGGTACACCTTGAGGGGCCTGTATGTCGTGTACTTACCTACCAAGAGAGTCCCGGTGGGCCCGTGTGTCGGTGGTCTCCGGCGCACAAGATTCGGCGCAGCGATTGCTGGAAGACCTACTCCTACCCTGATAGGGTAGTACTTGCCGCGGACGATGAGCGGAGACGATTGGGTAGCGGCAATCGTAGGTGCCAGATGGAGATAGAGCGTCTCCAGGCAGTTCTCCGAGTTCAGGGTGCCAGGATCCGAGAGCTTGAGGTTTCGGTTCTTGAGAAGCAGGAGCGGACTAACGCCCACAGGGAGCAGGCTCAGGCGGCCAATGGTCGCCTTGTCCAGGTGGTCAGGGTTGTGAGGGGCCGGACCGACCGTATTCTGACCGAGTGTGGGGGGCTAGTGGAGGATGTGGCTCAGGACTTAACCGAGGAGGGTCAAGGGCCTGCAGCCCCTAACGAGCCTGAGGAGGATCCCGAGGAGGATCCCGAGGAGGATCTCGAGGAGGATCCAGAAGAGGAACCGGCTACACCTGCAGAGTCGGTTGGGTCGGCATCTAGCTAGACCTCTAGTTAGGGTTTGAGGGATTTTTGTGAGGTAGTTAGGGACATAATGGGATGACACATCGCTTTTATTTTTGGAATTTGACGTGTTAAGGTTGATGTATGTAGTGTTTTTTTTGTTCTATGTCCCTTGACTAGTATGAGCCTTTGACTTGACTAGGTTGGCATGTATAGTATTTTCTAACTTGTTATGTGACTTATTTTGCTGTGTATACAAAGGCAATGTTTATTTTGAATATGTTTTACTGCCTCTGTTTTATGATTTGAAAACGTTTTATTTGAGCCATACCTTATTTTGTTTATATTTATATAGTTGGTTAGTCAAGAATCATGGAAGGTAGAAGAAGTCAGGATCAGGGAGCTACTCGAGGGCGTGGCTCTAATCGTGAACGTGGGGGTAGACAAGCACAGGAATCGGTGCAAGAGCCGAGAAGGGAAAGAGGTGAAATAGTTGAGCCGCAACCTGGACCCCGAGCGGAAGGGGGGGATCAGGTAGGACGGCAATTCAACAAATGACTAATATCCTTGCCCGTTTGGTAGAGCAACAAGGTCAAGCCCCTGTGAACCAACCTAGGGATCCTGATATGGGACAAGATAGGGCCCTAGAGAGATTTCAAAAATTCTCTCCTCCTAAATTCCTGGGAGGACCAGACCCTGAGGCAGCAGAGAGATGGTTAGAAACCATGATCAATATATTCGCCGCTTTAAACTATGCAGAGGATAGGCAAGTGTAATTTGTTGTTTTCCATTTTGAGGGTCCAGCCAGGACTTGGTGAAATGTAGTTAGAGCTAAGTGAGAGAGAGAGGGAACTGCATACACTTGGTTGAATTTTGTGCTAGAGTTTAACAAAAAATACCTCCCACCTATCTTCCAGGAGAAGAGAGATGACGATTTTATTAAATTCCGTCAGGGAACTTCGAGTGTAGCTGAGTATGAGACTCAGTTTACGAAACTATCCAAATTTGCTCCCGAACTGATAACTACGGAGCAAAGGATGGTGCGGAGGTTTGTGCAAGGGTTCAATGTAGAGATACAGGAAGCCTTGGCGGCTGCCCAGATTAACACTTTTACGGAAGTTTTGGAGAAGGCCCAATGATTAGAAACTGCCAGGGCACAAGTGAGAAATTTTCACGCAAAACGGAGAGAGGCACCTGGTGAAAATCAAGGGCCAGCACAGAGTGATCGAAACATGCCACTATCTAAAATCGGTCGCGGAGTTGGAGGTGGAAGGTTTACGGGTACATCTAAGGGACAAAGTGGAAGGAGAGCCCAAAGTGGAAGGGGACAAGGGAGAGGTGTCCCACAGGGAGGCCAGGCATCCACTCTGGTAGATTGTAGGATGATGGTGGTCGAGTTTTGCATACCGGGTGAGGCAACTCTAAAGCTAGATGTGAGGGGTATGTTAGCCTCGTCTGCGCTCATTTCGGGAATAAGGGCTAGAAAATTGCTTAGTCATGGGGCACGGGGGTACCTAGCTTTTTTGGTTAACACCCCAGGAGAAAAAGTTAAACTAGAAGATATGTCGGTAATCAATGAGTATCCAGACGTGTTCTCAGAAGAGTTGACATCATTGCCACGCGAAAGAGAGATTGAATTTAAAGTTAACTTAGCACCTGGGACTACACCCATTTCGAAAACCCCTTATCGGATGGCACCCGCTGAACTTAAGGAGTTAAAATTTCAGTTGCAAGATTTGCTAGAACAGGGATTCATACACGAGAACGAGTCACCATGTGGCGCTCCAGTGCTATTTGTTAAAAAGAAAGACGGAAGTTTAAAATTATGCATTGATTATCGAGGATTGAATGCAGTAACCATTAAGAATAAATATCCTTTGCCCCATATCGATGAGTTGTTTGATCAATTACAAGGGGTTGTGGTGTTCTCTAAGTTGGATCTTCGACAAGGGTATTATCAATTGAGAATTAGAAAGGAGGATGTGCCAAAAACGACGTTTAACACTCGATATGGGCATTTCAAGTTTGCGGTAATGCCTTTTGGTTTAACCAATGCCCCAGCGGCATTCATGGATCTAATGCATCGAGTGTTTAAACCCTATTTAGATAAGTTTGTGGTGGTGTTTATTGATGATATCCTAGTGTATTCGAAGACAAGGGAGAAGCATGAGCAACACTTCAGAATATTATTGCAAACCCTAAGAGAACACCAGTTGTTCGCCAAGTTCAGTAAGTGTGAATTTTGGTTAGAGAAAGTGGCGTTCCTAGGCCATATAATTTCAAAGGATGGACTTATTGTAGACCCGGCCAAAGTGAAAACTGTAGTCAAATGGAAATGGCCGGAGAATCCTACTGAAATTCAAAGTTTTTTGGGTCTAGCGGGGTACTATCACGGGTTTATAAAGAATTTCTCAAGAATTGCGGGACCCCTAATGAATTTGACAAAGAAACAAGGAAAGTACATTTGGGATGCTAAGTGTGAGAATAGTTTTCAAGAGTTTAAGAAGCAATTGAGCATGGTTCCAGTGTTAGCTTTGCTCAATGGGAAGAATAGCTACACGGTTTATACCGATGCTTCGAGAGAAGGGTTAGGGTGTGTTTTGATGCAAAATAGAAATGTGATTGCTTATGCATCTCGGAAGTTAAAGTCTCATGAGCAAAACTATCCAACCCATGACTTAGAGCTTGCAGCGGTTGTGTTTGCTTTGAAGAAACGGCGGCATTATTTATACGGGGTGACATTTGAGCTATATACAGACCATAAGAACCTTAAGTACTTATTTTCCCAAAAGGAACTAAATTTAAGACAACGTCGGTGTGTGGAGTTCTTAGAAGACTATGATTGTGCGATTAATTACCATCCAGGAAAGGCCAACGTGGTAGCAGATGCTTTAAGTCGAAAAGCTCAACTAGCAAGTTCAATGGTGGGAGAGTGGAGCTTGTTAGAGGATGTATGTGAATGAAACGCTCGTCTGGAGTCACAAAAAGTTATTTTTGGAAATATTGAAATGAAGTTGACACTGTTGGAACGGATTAAAGAGGGCCAAATGACAGAACCAATGGTACAAAAGTGGGTGGAAAGAGTAAAGAAGGGAAAATTGCCTGATTTCAACCTAGAGTCTGATGGAATTTTAAGGTTTCGAAATCGCGTCGTGGTACCTAAGAATGAAGAGCTGAGGAAGGAGATTTTGGAGGAATCTCACCATTCTAAGTATTTGGTGCATCCAGGTAGTGGTAAAATGTACCAGGATCTCAAGAGTCTGTATTGGTGGGATAATATGAAGGCGGAGATTGCCTAATTTGTACAAAAGTGTCTTACATGTCAACAAGTGAAAGCTGAGCATCGAAAACCGTCGAATTTGTTACAACCTTTAGAGCTCCTTGAATGGAAATGGGAGCATATAACGATGGATTTCGTATCAGGGTTACCACGAACTCAAAAAGGGCATGATACGATTTGGGTGATAGTCGACCGATTAACTAAGACTGTCCATTTCCTGCCAGTTAATATGAAATATTCTTTGGAGAAGCTTGCCAAACTCTATATGGATGAAGTGGTGAGACTACATGGGGTACCAGTGAGTATCGTATCCGATAGAGATCCCAGGTTTGTGTCTCGATTCTGGCAGAAATTGCAAGAGACTCTAGAAACTAAGTTGAACTATAGTACATCGTATCATCCTCAAACTGATGGACAATCTGAGAGGACCATTCAAACTCTTGAGGATATGCTGAGAGCCTGTATAGTAGATTTTGGAGAAAGTTGGAGCCAATATTTAACCCTGGTTGAGTTCGCGTATAACAATAGTTACCACTCTTCTATTCAAATAGCCCCATATGAAGCCTTGTATGGACGAAGGTGTCGATCACCAATCCATTGGGATGAGATAGGAGAGAGGAAGATTATAGATCCAGCTACAATACCATGGGTTGAGGAAGCCTACGAAAGAGTAAAGGTGATTCGTCAGAGGCTTCAAATGGTCCAAAACCGACAAAAGAGCTATGCCGATCATCGGAGGAAAGATTTGGAGTTTGAGATAGGAGATAAAGTATTTCTTAGGGTTACTCCATTGAAAGGAAAGATTAAAGGAGGAAAAGGGAAAAAGTTGCAACCGAGGTACATAGGACCTTTCGGTATACTCCAGCGAATAGGAAAGGTGGCTTATCGACTTGAATTACCAGTTAGTTTGTCTCGGATCCATGACGTTTTTCATGTTTCTTTGTTTAAGAAATATTATCCGGATCCGATTCACATTTTGCCACCAGAAGATATTGAACTGGATGAGTCTTTAACCTGTAAGGAACGACCCATTCGAATACTGGATAGGAATGTGAAGGACTTGAGAAACAAGCATATTCCACTAGTGAAGGTTCTATGGAAACATCATGAGATGGAGGAAGCAACCTGGGAGTTAGAGAAGGACATGCAAGAAAAGTATCCAAACCTGTTTACAGCAAAAGATACGAATTTCGAGGTCGAAATTCTCTTAAGGGGGAGAGAGTGTGAGGACTTGTAAAATCCCTTATATTTTTCTTAAAATCCCCTTTTATTTGGAATTTATTATCTTATAATAGCCTTACTACTCGTTCACCCCACAATAAGTGCAAACAAATATAGAATTAAGGGTTTTTCCTATCATTTTCTCGTTAGCGTAAATTAGGGTTTTTACGTCTTTTGGAAGTGTAATTATTCGGTACGGAGTGTGTATTAAATTTAGTGATTAAAAGTGAGTTTCGGATGATATTAAGAGTGTGATTAGAAGTGAGAATAATAAATTAGTGAATCATAAGATAAAACCCTAGTACACGTTATTTAAGGAAAATCGGCTTGAACCGTTGGGTACCGTTCACTACCGATTGAACACACCACTTGACCACCACTTCATTAACTTAATCTCATTGTTATTAGAGCCAAAATATCAGCCCTTAATCAGCTCTTGCTGGCCGAAAATTTTGACTAATAAAACCAAGGAAAAGAAAAAAAAATTGAGGAAAGATCATGGAGTGACACTTGGAGAACATCTAACCACCTTTGACCAAATTCAAGTCCTAGCTTCTTATCTTTCTTGAACTTAATTTTTTCTTCATTTTGCTTCCATGGTAGCTGAACCTTGAAGGAAAAAAAACAAGAGAAGAGAACTTCATTTCATCTTGGGGGTTTAGATTATTTGAGTGAAAAATCAAGAATCTAAACTAATTAATCCTTTTTTTGAGCACTTGGGAAACTTGGGGTGCTAAAAGTTTTACAAGGAGAGGTGGTAGATTTCTCTTGCAAGCATCTTAGTGAGGTATTATGGCATTCCATCTTATTTCTCCCCCTTAATCTTGCTTAAGTTGTGTAGCAACTTATATTTGTGATTAATGATTACTATTCAAGTAGTTTTGATGATTATGGTGGATTTGTGAGTTAGGGTTTTGAATTGTTCAACTGTATTTCTTATTGTTTAGATAGAATATGATGTGAATAACCTTAGATAAGGAGTTGGAGTAGTGGTTCTATACATGAATAAGAGGTTATACCTTGAAGGCGTTAAATTCCAGTTTTAAATACTTGGGATGCCCTGTTCTGACCAGTTTCATTCGGCCATGATGGAGGCCGAATTGGGCTTAGATTAAAATATGAAAGTTGTAGAAAATGATGTTTAATAACTTCCTGCAAAATTTCAATTCAATCCGAGACTATAGCACGTGAAATGACAATAATACCCTTGACTGCCATGGGTAGAGTTTGCGGACAATTTTGACATTTTATCATTCTGGCTTCATTTTTTTCATCTTGATCCGTATTAAATTATCATTTGACCGAAAAATGAAAGTTGTAGTCAAATGTCTTAGCTTTCCAACACATCCGAAAACGCCTCAATGGACTTTTGTAGCCTAAGTTATTGTCATTTGAACCCAGTGCTGTTAACCAGCCTGACAGTGAAATTCTGGTTCTGTAATTTGTAAATTCGACCTGGATAAACTGTGAACCGGGCTGAGTTGTCTTCATGCAAGTTGTAGCCCTTCGTCTTAGCTTCGAAACGGTATAAAGTGTACCCCAATCCGATAAGTGTAACTTCGATTGTGACCGATACGCTAAGAGATGTCAAACCTGTTATTTTGTTCTATGCCTTGAACATTATTTCCAGTCATTTTGCTAGCATTGTTTTATGAGTGAATGACATTGAACCTCTTGAATGGCTATTGTGATGAGATTATTTGTATGTGATTTTAGGGGCTGAATTGAGGAAATAATGGAGTCATAAATGGCTGGAAAATAGGTAAATACAAAGGGCGTGCTGCCCAAATTTGCACCCGAGGGTTAGGTAGATATAGTCGCGACTCAAGTAAGGGTTTGAGGATGAAACTAACTTGAATCATCTAAGATATTCAAGTCTTCTTTAATAGAGGCTTATAAGTTGGAATTCAGTCGAAACTATACCCTTGGAAAAATGAAATTTACGACTAATAGAAATATGTTTTCTTTGTTTCTTCGACTCAAATGGTATTTCAAAGTATAATTGCTACAAAGTTTCACAGTTTGAATAGCGAGCAAGAGTTTTACGAATATTCTCCAAATGAATTTCAATTACTTGATTCTTGTTAAACGAAACGTTTAAGATTCGAACCTTAGTCGATTTTCAAAGTTCTTAAACAATATTTTATCGCAGATTTGGACTCCAAACCAGGAGTACTACTTGGACGTGATCACTAAAAGCACTACATTTTTGGTGAGTGCTTCCAAATACCTGATTGAACTTGACACTTGTGTGTAATACTTGACCAATGTGATTACATGATATATGAGTGGATTGATAGGGCAAGAGTGTATTTTATCGCACTTGCCCTAATGTGAATTATCCTTATTCATCGATTTCAATTGAATGGATATACATGCATATGAATTGTGTCTTGCCTGGAATTCTAGAAACCCTGTGGCTAGTTAGTCGAGTCGAGCCGGCAAGGGCCTGGTCGATTAGATAACGAACTCTGGGAAGTTAGTGATGTCGAGTGGAGTGTTATCTCCTCGACTAATCGATATACTCCAGTATTACCACCAGTGTGTATTGTGAAGTTCGGGCTCGGTAATGGGTTCGGTCGGTGGACGGAGATTGGAGTTAAATGGTGTTCTACTGGACTAGTTACCTTATTTGAAAGTTGACGGAGTGTCAACTACCATTCGATCAAGTTATGGTGGAGCCAATATATAGGAGCAACTGTATCCTTTTACGTGAAATATTGAATATCTATTGTTTGGCCGTATGAAGTGTTATTGTTCACTTTCTTGACTTGTTATGCTCGCTATTTTACTATTATAATACATTCACTGTTCAATTTACTATTTGGAACATCACTGAGCTTTAGCTCACTCCGTTAGTTTTGTTTTCCTTACAGGGGGTATGAGCGAGGCATGAGACGTGTACAGACTAGCGTAGTCTAATTGTTTTGAATTTTGAACTGTACTCGCGCTAGCACTCGACTAGGGTTGGTTGTACTTGAATTGTAACCACTTTAAAGTATTTTGATGTGTAGAAGTTTTGTATCTGGATTTGTACATAAGAATTTTGAATTGTCATAGTATTTATTTTTCTATGGATGTAAGTTAATTTCTCGAGATACGAATGAGTGAGTCCTGACGAGAGTTGGGCAGGCGACTCGCTTAACCCTAGGGTACGCCCTAGGGGGAGGTGGGGTCGTCACAGGTAGTATCAGAGCCTAGGTTTGAATTGATATGGGTAGATTGAGTGATTTATACCTGCTATTTCTTGGTTATAGCTTCGTTATGACAGGTTAGGGTTTCACACTTGAGAATAGGCATTTAGCCTCGATTTATATGTCTAACTTGCTTTTTCTTACAATGTTACTTGTAATGTAGGTGATGTAATGGGGGTGTCGGGCCATCTCAGCCATACCCACCGACGAGGTACACCTTGAGGGGCTTGTATATCATGTACTTACCTACCAGGAGAGTCCCGGAGGGCCCGTGTGTCAGTGGTCTCCGGCGCGCAACATTCGGCGCTGCGATTGCTGGAAGACCTACTCCTACCCTGATAGGGTAGTACTTGCCACGGACGATGAGCGGAGACGATTAGGTAACGGCAATCCTAGGTGCCAGACGGAGATAGAACGTCTCCAGGCAGTTCTTCGAGTTCAGGGTGCCAGGATCTTAGAGCTTGAGGCTTCGGTTCTTGAGGAGCAGGAGCGGACTAACGCCCACAAGGAGTAGGCTCAGGCGGCCAATGGTCGCTTTGTCCAGGTGGTCAGGGATGTGAGGGATCGGACCGACCATATTCTGACCGAGTGTGGGGGGCTAGTGGGAGATGTGGCTCAGGACTTGGCCGAGAAGGGTCAAGGGCCTGCGGCCCCTAACGAGCCTGAGAAGGACCCCGAGGAGGATCCTCCTGAAGAGGATCCAGAGGAGGAGCCGGCTACACCTGCAAAGTCAGTTGGGTCGGCATCTAGCTAGACCTCTAGTTAGGGTTTGAGGAATTTTTGTGAGGTAGTTAGGGACATAGTGGGATGACACGTCACTTTTGTTTTTGGAATTTGACATGTTAAGGTTGATGTATATAGTGCTTATTTTTTGCTATGTCCCTTGACTGGTATGAGCCTTTGACTTGACTAGGTTGGCAGGTATAGTACTTTCTAACTTGTTATGTGACTTATTTTGCTGTTTATATAAAGGCATTGTTTATTTTCAATGTGTTTTACTGCCTCTGTTTTATGATTTGAAAACGTTTTATTTGAGCCATACCTTATTTTGTTTATATTTATATAGTTGGTTAGTCAAGAATCATGGAAGGTAGAAGAAGTCAGGATCAGGGAGCTACTCGAGGGCGTGGCTCTAATCGTGGGCATGGGAGTAGACAGGCACAGGAACCAGTGTAAGAGCCGAGAAGGGAAAGAGGTGAAACAATTGAGCCGCAACCTGGACTCCGAGCGGAAGGGGGGCATCAGGTAGCGACGGCAATTCAACAAATGACTAATATCCTTGCCCGTTTGGTAGAACAACAGGGTCAAACCCCTGTGAACCAACCTAGGGATCCTGATATGGGACAAGATAGGGCCTTAGAGAGATTTTAAAAGTTCTCTCCTCCTAAATTCCTGGGATGTCCGGACCCTGAGGCAGCGGAGAGATGGTTAGAAACCATGATCAATATATTCGCCACTTTAAACTATGCAGAGGATAGGCAAGTACAATTTGCCGTTTTCCAGTTTGAGGGTCCAGCCAGGGTTTGGTGGAATGTAGTTAGATCTAAGTGGGAGAGAGAGGGAACCGTATAGACCTGGTTGAAATTTGTGCGAGAGTTTAACGAAAAATACCTCTCACCTATCGTCCAGGAGAAGAGAGGGGACGATTTTATTAAACTCCGTCAGGGAACTTCGAGTGTAGCTGAGTATGAGATTCAGTTTACGAAACTATCCAAATTTACTCCCGAACTGATAACTACGGAGCAAAGGAGGGTACGGAGGTTTGTGCAAGGGCTCAATGTAGAGATACAGGAAGCCTTGGCGGCGGCCCAGCCCAGATTAAACTAAACCCTAGGGTATGCCCTAGGGGGAGGTGGGGTCATCACAGATGCTACTCGAGTATGCCAAATGAGATCTCTCAAAAGATCAAGCTTTTGTTTTCTCATAGTTCACCAGGCTTCTCGACCAAACCCAATCCGGCTCGAGTTGCATAGTTGGCCAACGAGATTTGAGCGTCCCCCGATGAACTATTACAATTGCAACAATTCACTCAATTCAATTATCAATTCACTTCACACAATTCAATTATAAGTTCACTTAAAAAAGAACGAGTACGATGAAGTACACACTCGTCTCGACAATTCCAAAATACTCAATTAATAAGGGACAATTCAAGTATTTAGCAATAATTCATGCACTTGACACTCACCAATTCAAAACAAGCGAGTAAGTGAGCAAATAAAATCTTTAGTTGTCCGCTCCGAGATTCTCTTCAAGATCCTCTTGAGCGCCTGAAGAAATAACTATCAACTATCACTCACAACCACTTATCAATCAAGGAAGAAAGTACACTCGCTTGAAATTTAAGATAATGTCCTAGAAGAGCTTCAATCCATCGACAATCGAGATTTCAAAGTGAGGATTTAAAATTACAAGGGAAACTTGTATCTTCCATGAAATCACATTTAAAACAGACTATCAATATCGAAAGAAAGTGAAAAGTTCTTAAAAGCTCATTTCCTACGAAATCAGAAATTTTTAGTTTTGCGCGACAAACTTGGAAAATTAGATCTTGAGTTTGGTACGTCCAAAAATGGAAAATTTATACCATTGGAAACTAGATTAAAAGTACTAAAACTTCCCAGAAGACACTTTTCCAAGATTCCAATAAAAAAGCATTCAAATTTCAGTTCAAAGTTACAGTTCCAAGAAGACAGGACAGAACCAGTCTTGGTTTTTCAGCAATGTTTGAAAATTCGGTAAAATTCACAGAAAGTGAATCAGCCTCTGAAATTTATGACACAATAAGAGTTTTCAAACAAGTTTCAAACACAACAAGCAGAACTAAATTTGAAGTTTTGAGCAACAAGATATAATAGTTTAAAGTTGGCTGATTTTCGCAATCTGTTCAGAGAATTTCCAGTTTCTAGCTTTGACGCAGTTTAGAAATCAGACCATATCTAACTCTACACAAGTCCAAATTGGAAATGGTTTATGGCGTTAGAAACTAGGTTCAAAATGCTACATTTCATCAGAAAACATCATTTTAAAAATCCATTCACAAGTAAGACAAAATCAAGCCACAAGATGCAACTTCCCAGTTTCTCTCGGACAGATAGGCAGAACAGAACAGTCTACTTTGATGATTTGCAACGGTTTACTCAAAAATGAACTAGAAGGGGATTCTTATACCATTTGAAATCTTTGAATGTCTAGTTTTGAATGCCACAAACGGCACTCAATTTTGACTTTTGTACAAAGAGTTATGTTCAGGCAAAGAACCACTGGTTGGCTACCCAGCTAGCGAATTTCCAGATTTCAAACTTTTCCAAAACTCAAGTTTCACACAACTATTTGAGATGATTTTCGAAAGACACTTTCTACACACATAATACAACATGTCTCAATCAATTTAATAGCCAAATAAGCAACAAAATTTCGAATTTAAAGCAGGACAACAAGAGCAGAATTTCGGCTAACTCACTCTCACGGTTTCCTTCAAATTTCTCTCCACTATCAAACCATAATCAAGCTATAAATCACATAAACAACCACAATCAAGCAAAATAGCCTCAAGTCAGCTACCTAAAGGCCTCCTCAGGACATCTAGCTTAGGATTTAAAACAAGATAAATGTTTCCTCAAGTCCGCTGGCCTATAAACTTCATTAGGGTTTCAAACCCATGAAATTTAACCGTCAATCTTAGTAAAATTTGAAAGGTTAAGGAGATGAAGTGATTACCCTTTAAACCGTAGATGAAGACCAGATTTTTCCACCAAGCAACACCTGAAGCTTTCACCTTTCTTCTAGTTGGAGCTAAAACCCAAGGGATTGTGAGTTGGATACAGTGAATCAAGCAAGCTTGGAGCAAGAAGTTAAAGCCTTTCTCTTCCCTTTTCTTTTCCTTTGGTCGGCTGAGAGTGAGGAGAGAGAGAGTGAGGGTTTTGTGGTTTGATTTCTTGAAGGGAAAGAATGAAAAAGGTAGCCATAAAGTATGCACAAAAGTCAATCCTCAATAGTGCAAAATAGTGTCGTGCACTACCACTTCCTCTCTTGTTTGATACACTTATGCACTAATTCTCCAAGGTATTTCCTCTAACATTTTAATCACTCATACTTACGAGTCTAATACTAATTCCTCAAATCTCCAATTAATCGGACCGGCACGACTTCCGAGAAACTTTTGACGCATGCGCGGGAAAAATGAAATTTAAGGAAAATTCAAGCAATACTAGAATAATTAAATAACACTAGGGCAAATAATTATAAAAATGACTAAATTAAGAATAAAAACATGAGTCCTCACATCCTTTCTATATCAATTTGGTCCATAGAACTGGCATGCCTAACTCTCCTCCTCTCATCTAATACTGCTAGAATCACATGATCGGGGTAGGAATAAGTCCTTCAACGGTTACATCTCCTAGTCCGGTATGCGACACTCCAATGTCAAATCAATCCTCCTAGTCTCTCCTGATAGTCAATAACCCGAAGGGGTCTTCGAGGCGGCTCACTTCCACCATTTTCACTGGTTCCTTCCATGACCTACAAGAAGAAACACAATTTACAATTTAGGCAAGTTTAATAATATTTAATGATACCCTAACGCGTCACACTAAAGTTTCTTAAAATCAAATTTCTATTTTGCCCAGACTATTTTTAACCTAGACTCTAATACCAATTGTGACAGCCCCACCTTTCCTAAGGGTGTACCCCAAGAATTAGCGGACCGCCTATCTAACTCTCGCCAGGACTAACTAAGCAAAAATTTCTCAGAAGGCACTAAAACGTACAATTTACTTCAAATCATCAACCCAATACTATATACAATAGAGATACCAACGGTTCAAATTTAAAGTACAAACCAAAGTATTCAATCTTATACAAATACATATAAGGTTTACTATTACAGAGGAGTTTAAACAAAATGTTTAGAGTCTATAACTAGCTCAACTCTTCCCCAAAAATTACGTTCCCAAGACTTCGCCTCCTATAAGGAAAACAAAGGTAACAGAGTGAGTTTTTGCCCAATAAGGTACCACAAGGTCATGCAACTAAAAATCACATAGTTTGAACTTTAATCTATCAAATATAAGCATCAATTAAGGAGATAAGTAAACACCACAATTAACACAAAGTATTTCAAGTAAAAAGATACAGATGGCTCTCAAGAGCCAAATTCCATTTGCATTAGCTTGATCCAAACCCGTTGACACTCCGTCAACAGTTAGAGAAGCAAAAACATTGACCGTAGATCCTCGCTTTACATCAGTTTCCGTCCATCAATCATATTCCTTACCAGGCCCGAACACCAAACAGAAACAGTGGTGGTAATACTCGAGTATACCAAATATCAGAAGAATCTAGTACTCAGTAAATCAATGATAGTTTTCCTCATGGCTGTCAATCTATTTTGACCAAGTCCTTGCTGGATCGATTTGATTAAGTATCAATGAGGTTTGAGATCAAATTCACAGTATGGTCATCAGATATTAGGCTCCAAACGACATCAAATTCATGCACAAGTAACAGATTTCAAATGAACAGTAGACTAGTTAAACAGTCAAGTGGAATCGAGTGTGATAAAGTATACACCTGTCCAGTTCAGATTAAACCAAAGTTACAGGCATACAAATCATAAATTTCGGTCACAATTAGTTTACTTAAACAACAAGTCAAGTAAGTGGTACACTCACCGTTTCAAAGTAGAATAATGTTAAACGTTCGTTCTAAGGTGGGCTCGTTTTAACGTCAAATCCTGAAAGTAACCAAGACAAAATGTCATGGTCCAACCATTCAAGGTTAATGAAGTGCACATTTTAGACTCAACTATGAGCCATGCGTCTATCCAAATTTGACCTCTTAAACACAAAAGTTTAAAGACAAATTCGAAAGTGCCAATCAAGGAATATCCAAGTGCATTCTAGGGGTACAATTCAAGTAAGGTGTTAGTGTGAAAAGAAAACATTTAGACCCAAAAGATGTGAGAGACCAAAAGAGATAAATTAGTATGTACAACTCATGAAACTTAGCAAAATATACGTAAGATATACGTACAACTTTTGGAAGAAAATTGACCAACCTCGACTTTAAAATTGGACAAATGAAACTAGAAAGCATGCTAGAAGTAACCACTACTTTTTCTGTTGTTTTACACATGATTTTTGATAAAATTTCAGCTTATGCGACACTACCAAGGTGGATTCAAGGAATCAAAAACAACCAAAGTCCAAACCGACCAAAAATCACACCTCTATCGTCACTTTTACTCACTCATATCACAAGAAAAAAAGTAACAAAATTTCAGCAGCACTTCCCCTTATTTCCTTAACTTTCCCTTTCAAACTCAACACTTATTTTCATGGCAAACCATCATCGATCTAGACCACAAGTCATAGGCTATAAAGGACACTTGTTTAAGGTCACAAAACTACTCAAAATAAACAATTATCTAGCTCAAAAGCAAACCATATCAAAACTGAAAATTGTTAACCCTAAACTGAAATTCATCACTACAAGTTGGAAATTTCTATAATGAAGCAAAAATAACATATAAAAACTGGAAAATTCACATGGCAAAGCTATTGGATCATAACCAAGCTCAAATCAACATATAATTTCTCAACCAAAGCTGAAAATTTCAAACCACCACACAAACTATGAAATTTCCCATGAAATCTAGCATAATAAAGTCTTAAATCTACTCAAGTGCAAGAAATAAAAGAAAAGATGGTTTCTTGACATGTTTACCCTCAAGCCCTAAGAAGAAAAGCAACCAAAACCCCAAATCTGTGACAGTCCCACCTTACCCTAAGGTGAACCAAAGGGTTCGGCGGACCGCTTGCCCGACTCTCGCCAGGACTACAGAGTCGAATCTTACAAACCCCATAGTACGCGCAATAGAACCCCAAGAAAACAACCAATCGGAGACTACTAAGCCGAAAACACGATTACCAAATCATACGGTGAAATGAGACTTCGATAAACACATCAACGAAACGAAAACGAAAACAAAAAAAAAGAACGAAACGGGCCACGTCACAATCCGGCCAAGATCTGGCCGGATTCCCAACCGGATTCAGGGCAGTGGCCAACTAAATTTTTTTTTCAAACTCCTCTGCAAATCTGGCCCAAAACTGGCAGGATTCCGCTGCAGATTTTTCCGCCAGAATTTTTCTTTCCTCGTTCAAATGCCGCGCTCGTCCGATCTTCCAACGGTTACATAAAACGTTCACCAAAGCTATAGAAGCATAACATCACAAATGAATACATTTAATAGACAAGGTTAAACACTTATACATATATTTACATCAGAGTCTTGAACAAGTGAACTAAAGTACAAGCCAAAGTATTCATACTGTTCAAAATATAATTAGGGTTTCGATTGCAAAAGAGCTTAACAAAATAACCTATACACTAGCTCGACCCTTTCTTCCAAAACCATGATTTCAAAGTTTGTTCCCTGTAAGGAAAACAAAGATAGTGGGAAGGGGGTGAGCTTACGCTCAATGAGGTACCAAAATAATAGCAGTCAAGAATCATCGAACTTCATGTTCAATTACTCACATATGCATATCAAATAGGGAAATAAACAAACGCCTTAGATAGAAAGGATACAGGTGGCTCTCGGGAGGCCAAAATTTCCATTTGCAACACTTGATCCAAACCCGTTGACTCTCCGTCAACGTATAAAGAACAATCATGTTGCAACACTTGATCCAAACCCGTTGACTCTCCGTCAACGTATAATTAGGGTTTCGATTGCAAAAGAGCTGAACAAAATAACCTATACACTAGTTCGACCCTTTCTTCCAAAACCATAATTTCAAAGTTTGTTCCCTGTAAGGAAAACAAAGATAGTGGGAAGGGGGTGAGGTTACGCTCAATGAGGTACCAAAATAATAGCAGTCAAGAATCATCGAACTTCATGTTCAATTACTCACATATGCATATCAAATAGAGAAATAAACAAACGCCTTAGATAGAAAGGATACAGGTGGCTCTCGGGAGGCCAAAATTCCCATTTGCAACACTTGATCCAAATCCGTTGACTCTCCGTCAACGTATAAAGAACAATCATGTTCGTAGACCCCACTTTACATCAAATTCCGTCCACCAAACATACCCCTTACCGGACCCGAACACCTCAACAGAAACAGAAGTGGTAATACTCGAGTATACCGGAATCATGAGTCTCAATACCCAAAGATTCCTAGAAACAAACTACCGTAGTTCGTTATCTAATCGACCTAGCTCTTGCCGGCTCGACTCGAGTAACTAGACACAGGTTTTGAGCTCAGAGGTCACAAAAGATCGTTGGATACAAGTCTCCAACTGACATCAGATTAAGCACAGATTACAGAGTCAAATGTACACAGTGAATAAGCAGACAGATAAGAGAACGAGTGTGATAAAGTACACCCTCGTCTCAAACAGAGTAAACAGATAGTACAGTCATTCAAATCACTGATTGCATGTATAGAAATCAAGTTAAGCAACAATGAAAGGAGTGGTACACTCACCAGCTCTAACAAACCACTTCAAACATTTTCACCCCAAAGTAGGGCTTTGATCACCGTGAAACCCTAAGAATAACCAAAGTAAAACAATTGAAATTTGCACATCTAAAATGGAGTAAATGGAATGCACAAGTGAGGGTCGACTACTATTCGTATGCCTATTCAAATGACTACAAATACAAAGAGATAAAGGTGTGGTTTCGGAGTAAAACAGTTGCGGTTGGTTCTACAACATGATCAAACCCCAAAACCCTACATTTCTATCAAAAACCGTACCTTCAATGATTTAGTAACTCCAAACTTAAGGTGGAAAATGAGAGTAAGGACAATTTTAGGAAAACAAGATTTTCCAGTTTTGCGCACCACCATTTGAAAAATCATATCTCAAGACTTTGAAGTCCAAAATTGATAAAAGTTATACCATCGGAAACTAGACTCAAAGGGGTCCAATTTCTCAGAAGACACATTAATAAGATTCAAATCACAAGTCAGTCAAATTCGAGCTTCAAATTGTTGTTTTATCCAGTAAAAGACAGAACAGGTATGCAATTTTAGTTGACTTTGAAAAATAACCATCAATCGCACAGACAGAACTAGGGTTTGAAATTTTCACGGTTTATAGCTCTATGAATTTAGTTTAAAACAAACAAACGGAACTCAATTCTGATATTTCTACAACAAGATATAGCAAATTTCCCAAAACTGCTCAAGGGTTCCTACGAAAATTTCAGCAACACTTCCCTTATTTTTCTTTACTTTTCCAACCTAACATCAACACCCAATCTCATCTCATTTCAGCCACAATTTCCTATATAAATCACAAGCTATTGAACACACCTAATTAGGGTCACAATACCCTTCAAAAACAACCAAATGGGAGCTCAAATTAAAAACTCTAAAGCTGGAATTTAGCTACACAAGCTAAAATTTTTCCTAGGAAATCACATCTAGCATATACAAGCTTCATTTCACACACAACAAAGCTATCAATCCATGGCATATCCTTAAGCATCACATGTGACTAGAATTTTCAACATAAAACTGAAATTTACCATAAAACTACTTTAAAACATGAACTTTCTCACAAAACTACATATTTAACAACTCTAATCCACTAATGAACTATTAATTTAAGTAAATAGGAAGTTCTTGACAAGATTACCTTAAAACCCCAAGAAAAAATTGGTAGCTTAGTGCTTCCCTTTCCAAAACAACTCCACCAACCTCTTTAATCCTTCCTAGCAAGGAGTTTTTATGGAGTGATTTGAGATGTTAATGGTTGGAACTCAAGATTTGGGCTTGGATTTGAAGAAACAAGATGAAGTTTTCCTCTCTTTTTCTCTCCTCAAAGGTTCGGCCAACAAGAAGAAATAAATGAAGAAATGTTGGTCAAATTTTGTATTTAGTAAAGGTGAAAAAAAATTGGTCAAGTCCACCATCCAATGGCATCACGACACTTGGCACCTTTTAGGTTTTAAACTTATCTTCTTTCTCCCAATGGTTAATCTATCTAACTAACCTCTAATTGTCTCCTAGCATCTTGTACAGTAATATTCCTTTATACAAAACTTCAATTAATCGGCAAGAATTTATCGCACTTAGCGCACTAACGGGTCCCACGTTTATAATGCACTTCAAACTTATCATGAACTAACTTATACTAGAAAAATGATTTAAAACCTATACTCACTTATAAAACTCTTTGAAAATTTAATATAGTAAAGTAAAATAAAGAAAATGCATGCAAAAATAAAATAAAATTAAATTAAATAACCTATGGAAATTTTACGGGTCCTCACACTCTCTCCCCTTTAAAGAAATTCCATCCTCAAAATTTTCTTATCAACGGGATCTATTAAAATCTAAGGTAACCAGCGGATCATACCTTCTATGTCCTCAGACACGTCAGGGACCTGATGGTGCTCTAGGGAATACACCCGAGCCGGTACCTTCGATCCAATCCCTTCCCCTTTCGATTGTTCAGGGTTAGTCTTAGTTGGTTGCTGGATCCCTTTCCCTTCGTACAGTCGAGCTGGACAGTTAGCAATCCGATGATCGGCGCTCCCACAGCGCAGGCATTTTCCCTCTTTCTTCCAACAATTTACCTCCGTGTGATTTGGCCCTCCGCAATATCCACAGGGATCACGAGTAGCAGAGACCGATCCCCCCTGTGAGACACCACTCGACACCCCCGGTTGTCGTACTCCCCCGTTTCCCTTTCCAATCTTAAGGGGTGAACTCTTATCTTCTTGTTCCGAACTACTCCCAAGAAAGCTCCTTTTCTTGGCTTGGAAGTTTCTCACCTGTAACCTCGCATTTTCAACCCACTGGGCTTTCTCCACAGCGTCACTAAAGGCACTAAGTTGGGCTACAGCCAGGTCCTTCTGAATCTCAACATTTAATCCCTGGACAAAACGCCTTATCCGCCTTTGTTCAGTTACAATTAGTTCGGGCGCAAACTTAGATAACCGAGTAAATTGACTCTCATACTCAGCTACGGTATGAGTTCCTTGGCGAAACCGAATAAATTCATCTTCCTTCTTTTCTTGGATTAAAGGAGGGAAAAACTTGGCGTTAAATTTCCTCATGAAATTCGCCCACGTCCTCGGGGTTTGTTCTCTTTCCCATTTCGTTTGAATTACGTTCCACCAAGAACGGACGCCCCCCTCAAACTGGAAGACATCAAAAGTGACCTGTCTCTCCTCCGTATAGTGTAAAGCCACAAATATATCTATCATCTTCTCCAACTACCTTTCGGCCACATCTAGATCAGGTCCTCCAAGGAATTTTGGTGGGGAGAACTTTTGAAATCTTTCGAGGGCTCTATCCTCACCCTCTACATTGTTACCAGGGTTTCCAGGTTGAGGATTAGGGTTTTGACCCTGGTGTTCCACTACATGGGCTAGCAGATCGATCATACGCTGGATAGCAGCGGCTACTTGGGCATTAGGGTCGATTCTAGGCTCAGAGTTTGGTTCAGGGGTGGGTTCCCGATTACCCCTTTCAGTCGAAGGTTGCATAATACCACGTCCACGGCCTCGTCCACGACGGGTATCCTCCATTGGATTAACCATTCTAGGGTCGAAGCGTGAAAATAATATTAAAGATAAATATATGCATGAACAGGTAACAAGATGTACACACAGATCAAATGGCATATATATATCACACGATAACAATCAGTCAGATACAAGCAAAAGGAAATTCCATGAAAGTATCGGGGTCATCAAAGATACTATATACCAACTAGGCCAAAGGTACAAAAGCAATTAACAAAGATCTTTTCCCCTCTAGGGCTCCGTCCATAATCTACGAGAATAACACAATTTATATCTTAATCAAGGTTAATCATACTTAATAGCACCCGAACAAATCACACGAAATTCCATAGAATCACATTTCTAGTTCGCCCAAGTCCTTTCTAACCTAAGCTCTCATCTATTTAGTAGCCAGGTACAAGAATCCCAAATAAGATAATTCACAACTCGAGCCGGCCGGTCCCAAGCGTAAATCATCCATATTAAAGACTCCTACCCGACATACATATCTATCTTCCTTAAGTTCCATGATAAAGGTTTAAAACCATCATACATTTCATGATTCATAGTTTATGCTCAAAAGAGCACTCAGTCCTTTATACTTATTCATGAGGTCAGGACCATAACACCACTTGGCCCAAGCTCACTCCGCGCAGAGACCACGCGAAGCAGCTCTGATACCAACTGTGACAGCCTCACTTTACCCTAAGGCGAACCAAAGGTTCGGCGGATCGCCTGCCCAACTCTCGCCAGGACTACGGAGTCGAATCTCACAAACCTTATAGTATGCGCAATAGAACCCCAAGAAAACAACCAATTGGAGACTACTAAGCTGAAAACATGATTACCAAATCATACGGTGAAATGAGACTTGGATAAACACATCAACGAAACGAAAACAAAAACAAAAAAAATGGAACGAAATGGGCCAAGTCACAATCCGGCCAAGATCTGGCCGGATTCCCGACCGGATTTGTGAGACCCCGAAAATTCACTTGTCTTTATAACCCTTATGTGAACTCACTTACCTTTGATTCTTGGTTGCTTTAGTGGTTGAATTTGAGCCAAGGGAGTGAATTTTGTTAAGAAAAGTTTCATAATCTCAAGTTGTTAGAAAATCTAGAAATTTTCGCAGAAGGCTCTGCGCAGTTTTGGAAAATTGGCTATAACTTCGTATAGGAAAGTCGGAATTGAGTTTCGTTTGTTGCGTTTGAAACTAGACTCAGAGGGCTTCCTACGGTGTAAAATTCAGAGTTTGATTCAATGTCTATAAATTCTAGAAAATTGGCAAAGTTGACTGAAAATTCTGCCCTACATGAGTAAACATAGGAATGTTGTAGTAGCTTATGGCTCAATTTGGACCAACTTATGAACTAAATCTCTTTGAGGTGTCTTCTAAAGATTCTTAGTATTTGAAGTCTACTTTTTAACAAGCCAAGTTATATAAATTTTTGATATTTATAACTCAAGTTATAATTTTTCTAAAGGAATGGCATAAATTAGGGTTTTTGTGCATACTAGGGTTTTGGTGTGTGTTTTTGTGTGCATTTTGGTAGTGTGATTGTGAAGACTTGTAAAATCCCTCATATTTTCTTAAAAATTCCCTTTTATTTGGAATCCATTATTTTACAATATTTTTACTGCTCATTCACTTCCTCAATAGTTACAATTAATCATAGAACCAAGGGTTTCCCTTTATTTTCATCATTAAGGTAAACTAGGGTTTTTACGTCTTTTCGTAGTGTAATTATTTGGTACAGAGTGTGTATCAAATTTAGTGATTTAGAGTGAGTTTTAGATGATATTAAGTGTATGATTAGAAGTAATAAGAATAAGTTACTGAATTGTAAGTGAAAACCCTAGTACGTGCGAAATAAGAAAAAACGGGTTGAACCGATATGTACCGTTCGTTACCGATTGAGTGCATCACTTGAATACTACTTTATTACCTTAATCTCCTTGTTTTAGTTGAGCTAATTAGCTCTTAATTAACCCTTAAGTCAGCCACCATTATTGACTAAGAAAAAGAGAGATATTTTGGTGGAAATATTTGTGATTAAGCCATTTGTCAAAAATCCAACCAAGGTCTTGACCAAGACCTTTGACCAAGACTATCCTTAGTCTTCATCTTGTAAAATAGAACCAAAAACACCTCATTTTCTTCATGCTTGGTCGTGACTTAGGAGAGGAAAAAGAGAAGAGAGAAAATTTTCCATTTTTCCAACTTGAGAGCTTGCTTGATTCTTGAGAAAATTACCGTAAAACTTGATTCTACTCCGATCAATCGTTGGGAAAGCTTGGAGGTGAGCTTGGTGGAACTTTTGAGAGGAAGAAAGTTCTTGTATCACAAGTTATTTTGGAGATTTTCAGGTATTATACTAGAAATCTCCCTCGTTTCTTTCTTATTTTGCAATTTAAGCAAAGCATGGCTTGATTGTGGTGGATTGTATGGAAGATTTCATGGTTTGGCTTATTAACTTATAATTTTCAGCTAGGGTTTGTAATTTTCTATTTTTATTAGTGTTATTTATCTAGCATATGATGTGAATAAGCTTAGATAGGGAGTGGTAGTAGTGGTTTTATACATGAATAAGAAGATTATTACTTGAATGCATTAATTCCAGCTTTAAGTTTTTGTACTACCCTGTTCTGACCAGTTTCATTCGGCCATGATGGAGGCCGAATTGGGCTTAGCTCAAAACATAAAAGTTGTGGGAAATCATGTTTTATAGTTGCCTGTAAAATTTCAGCTCAATCTGAGTACTGAAACACATGAAATGACAAAAATACCCTTGACTGCCATAGGTATAGTTTTGCGGACAGTTTTGACATTTCATCATTCTGGCTGCATTTTTTCACCTTGTTCCATTTCAAATCAGCCTTTGGCCAAAACATGAAAGTTCTATCCCTATGTTTTAGTTTTCCAACGCAACCAAAAACACCTCAAACGGAATTGTGTAGCCTGAGTTATTGCCATTTGAATTCAGTACTGACAACCCTCCTGGTCATGAACTTCTGGTTCTGTAATTTGTAGATTTGACCTGGATAAACTATGAACTGGGTTGAGTTGTCTTCATCAAAGTTGTAGCCCTTTGTCTTAGCTTCGAAACGGTATAAATTTTACCCCAATCTGATAAGCGTAGCTTCGGTTGTGACCGATACGCTAAGAGACGTCAAATCTGCCATTTAGCTATTTGCCTTTAAACTTGATTTCCGGTTGCCTTGTTAAGACTTGTGTTGTAATTGGATTATTTTGGAGCCTAATTGAAGGGCTATGGTGGTAACATTATTTGTGTGTGATTTTGGAGCTGATTGAGAAAAACAATGAAGCCATAAATGGTGAAAAATAGATAAACACAAAAGGCGTACTGCCCAAATTTTCACTCGAGAGTTAGGCATATGTACCTGCGACTTGAGCGACGATTTGAGGTCAAGTTGGACTTGGATCGCCTATGGTATTCGAGTTTTCTTTAGTCAGGGTATATAAGCTAAAATTTTGCCGGAACTCGTACCCTTGAAAAGTGAAAGTAGCGACCCTTTCAAAATACGATTTTCCGGTCTTTGATACCAAGTGTAACTTCTAAAGTCGAAACCACTTCTTGATCATAACTAAACGAGCGAGCATGAATTTTTTGGAATTTGATAAGTATCTTGAATACTACTTAAACGAGTTGCATTTACTTGATTTTCTTGAAACGAAACTCCTATGTTTCGAACTCTAGAGAGTTTTACATTCGTAAATGAGATTTTATCGCAGATTTGGACTCCAACCAAGGAGTTGGACCTGAACGTGACTTTTGAGAGGCACTAGACCTTTGCTGAGTGTTTCCAATTACCTGATTGAACTGGACACTTGTTTTCAATACTTGACCAATGTGATTTAATGATATGTAATTTGTTTGATCGGGCAAGAGTGTACTTTATCGCACTTGCCCTAATATGATATATACTTGTTTATTGTTGTAATTGACTTGATATACTTGTACTTGACTTGTAAGTGCTGAGCGGCAGCATGTACCAGTGGGAGGTGCCTCTTATTCCCGTCTCCGTACTTTTATTTTGATTCAGTCGATTGGAGATGATATCTCATCGACTTCTTGGGGACCCAAACCCCACTGGCTAGTTAATCGAGTCGAGCCGGCAAGGGCTTGGTCGATTAGATAACGAACCATGGGTATCTAGTGTTATCGAGTGGAGTGTTATCTCCTCGACTAATCGGTATACTCGAATATTACCACCAGTGTTTATTGTGGAGTTCGGGCCCGGCAAGGGGTTTGGTTGGTGGACGGAGATTGGAGTTAAGTGGTGTACTACTGGACTAGTTACTTTACTTGAAAGTTGACGGAGTGTCAACTAATACTTGACCAAACTCTGGTGAAGAAATGGGAATTTGGCTCCTGAGAGCCATCTGTATCCTTATACATTGATTGTTATTCGAAGTGTTATTGTTCTTTTGGAAAACAAAAAGAGTTTTCACTCGCTCATTTTGACATTTGCTATTTGAAGTGTTATTGTTCACTTTCATGAACTTGTTATGCTCGCTATTTTGCTACGTGATATTTGTACTTTTCAATAATGGTCAACTTACTATTTAGAACCTCACTGGGTTTTGAGCTCATTCCACGCCATTTGTTTTCCTTACAGGGGGTACGAGCGAGGCGTGAGACTGGTACAGGCTAGCGTAGTCTAGTAGTTTTTGAATTTTACGATTGTACTCGCGCTAGTGCTCGATTAGGAATGAAAGATCTGAAACTCACATCTTTTGATATATGTGGGATTGTACGAATGTTTGAAACACAAATGAATGTACATGTATGTTTCAAGTTTGGAAACTGGTATTTCTTTTCCCCTTGAGGTTATAATCTATTATATTTGAAGTGAGCGAGTGAGTGAGTCCAGGAGAGAGTTGGGCAGGCGACCCTCCGAACCCTGGGGTACACCCTAGGGTGAGGTGGGGCCGTCACAGGATTGGAGGCCGGATTCAGGACAGTGGCCAACTATTTTTTTTTCAAACTCCTCTGTAAATCCGGCCAGCTATCCGGTCCAAAACTGGCCGGATATACGGTCGGATTCCACTGCAGATTTTTCCGCCAGAAATTTTTCTTTCCTAGTTCAAACGCCGCGATCGTCCGATCTTCCAACGGTTACATAAAACGTTCACCAAAGCTATAGAAGCATAACATCACAAATGAATACATTTAATAGACAAGGTTAAACACTTATACATATATTTACATCAGAGTCTTGAACAAATGAACTAAAGTACAAGCCAAAGTATTCATACTGTTCAAAATATAATTAGGGTTTCGATTTCAAAAGAGCTTAACAAAATAACCTATACACTGGCTCGACCCTTTCTTCCAAAACCATGATTTCAAGGTTTGTCCCCTGTAAGGAAAACAAAGATAGCGGGAAGGGGGTGAGCTTACGCTCAATGAGGTACCAAAATAATAGCAGTCAAGAATCATCGAACTTCATGTTCAATTACTCACATATGCATATCAAATAGGGAAATAAACAAACGCCTTAGATAGAAAGGATACAGGTAGCTCTCTGGAGGCCAAAATTCCCATTTGCAGTACTTGATCCAAACCCGTTGACTCTCCGTCAACGTATAAAGAACAATCATGTCCGTAGACCCCACTTTACACCAAATTCCGTCCACCAAACATACCCCTTACCAGACCCGAACACCTCAACAGAAACAGAAGTGGTAATACTCGAGTATACCGGAATCAAGAGTCTCAATACCCAAAGATTCCAAGAAACAAACTACCGTGGTTCGTTATCTAATCGACCTGACCCTTGCTGGTTCGACTCGAGTAACTAGACACAGGTTTTGAGCTCAGAGGTCATAAAAGATCGTTGGATACAAGTCTCCAACCAACGTCAGATTAAGCACAGATAACAGAGTCAATGTACACAGTGAATAGGCAGACAGATAAGAGAACGAGTGTGATAAAGTACACCCTCGTCTCAAACAGAGTAAACAGATAGTACAGTCATTCAAATCACCGATTGCATGTACAGAAACCAAGTTAAGCAACAATGAAGGGAGTGGTACACTCACCAGCTCTAACAAACCACTTCAAACGTTTTCACCCCAAAGTAGGGCTTTGATCACCGTGAAACCCTAAGAATAACCAAAGTAAAACAATTGAAGTTTCCACATCCAAAACGGAGTAAATGGAATGCACAAGTGAGGCTCGACTACTATTCGTATGCCTATTCAAATGACTACAAATACATGAGATAAAGGTGTCGTTTCGGAGTAAAACGGTAGCGGTTGGTTCTACAACATGAACAAACCCCAAAACCCTACATTTCTATCAAAAACCGTACCTTGAATGATTTAGTAACTCCAAACTTAAGGTGGAAATGAGAGTAAGGAGAATTTTAGGAAAACAGGATTTTCCAGTTTTGCGCACCACCGTTTGAAAAATCATATCTCAAGATTCTTAAGTCCAAAATTGATAAAAGTTATACCATCGGAAAATAGACTCAAAGGGGTCTAATTTCTCAGAAGACACATTAATAAGATTCAAATCACAAGTCAGCCAAATTCGAGCCTCAAATTGCTATTTTATCCAGTAAAAGACAGAACGGGTATGCAATTTCAGTTAATTTTGAAAAATCACCATAAATCGTACAGACAGAACCAGGGTCTGAAATTTTCACGGTTTATAGCTCTATGAATCTAGTTTAAAATGAACAAACAGAACTCAATTCTGATATTTCTACAACAAGATATAGCAAATTTCCCAAAACTGCTCAAGGGTTCCTACGAAAATTTTAGCAGCACTTCCCTTGTTTTTCTTTACTTTTCCAACCTAACATCAACACCCAATCTCATCTCATTTCAGCCACAATTTCCTATATAAATCACAAGCTATTGAACACACCTAATTAGGGTCACAATACCCTTCAAAAACAACCAAATGGGAGCTCAAATTAAAAACCCTAAAGCTGGAATTTAGCTACACAAGCTAAAATTTTTCCTAGGAAATCACATCTAGCATATACAAGCTTCATTTCACACACAACAAAGCTATCAATCCATGGCATATCCTTAAGCATCACATGTGACCAGAATTTTCAACATAAAACTGAAATTTACTATAAAACTACTTTAAAACATGAACTTTCTCACAAAACTACCCATTTAACAACTCTAATCCACTAATGAACTATTAATTTAAGTAAATAGGAAGTTCTTGACAAGATTACCTTAAAACTCCAAGAAAAATTGGTAGCTTAGTGCTTTCCTTTCCAAAACAACTCCACCAACCTCTTTAATCCTTCCTAGCAAGGAGTTTTTATGGAGTGATTTGAGATGTTAATAGTTGGAACTCAAGATTTGGGCTTGGATTTGAAGAAACAAGATGAAGTTTTCCTCTCTTTTTCTTTCCTCAAAGGTTCGGCCAACAAGAAGAAATAAATGAAGAAATGTTAGTCAAATTTTGTATTTAGTAAAGGTGAAAAAAAATTGGTCAAGTCCACCATCCAATGGTATCGCGACACTTGGCACCTTTTAGGTTTTAAACTTATCTTCTTTCTCCCAATGGTTAATCTATCTAGTTAACCTCTAATTGTCTCCTAGCATCTTGTACAGTAATATTCCTTTATACAAAACTTCAATTAATCGGCAAGAAGTTATCGCACTTAGCGCACTAACGGGTCCCACGTCTATAATGCACTTCAAACTTATCGTGAACTAATTTATACTAGGAAAATGATTTAAAACCTATACTCACTTATAAAACTCTTTGAAAATTTAATATAGTAAAGTAAAATAAAGAAAATGCATGCGAAAATAAAATAAAATAACCTAGGAAAATTTTACGGGTCCTCACAAAATCTCTCCACCAAAATCCCTCTTCCTTCCTTAATGTCACTTTCTATGGATTGGATTGCAAGTTTAGGATGAAATCTCAAAGATTCAAACAAGGATTCAAGGTTGAAGATGGAGTTTCTTTCTCTCTTTTCTTGCTCAAGAAAGTCGGCCAAGGAGAAGGAAAGATGAAAGGTTTTTGGTCAATTTTTTTTCAATTAAAGGCTAAGAAAGGTCTTGATCCAGGTCAAAGCTCCATGGTTTTGTTGACAAAATGGCTTCTAAGGGTTAATCCTTATCTAATTGTCTTCCAAATACTAAAATATCTAGTCAATATCTAATTATGCCTTAACACCTTATAAAATAATATCTCTCTCCTAATCTTCAAAATTTATCGCACACATCTCACTAGTGGGTCCCACTTCCATAATGCACTACGAACTTAACGTACACTAACTTATAGAAAAAAAATGGTTGAAAATCTTGACTCATTTCGAAAAACATCTAGGAAATTAAGGCAATAAAGTAAAGTAAAGAAAATGCATTCAAAAAAATAAAATAATTTTCGGGTCCTCACAGTTTCGGGGTTAGAGAAGTTGACTTATGAAAGAAAATTGAGAGTTCATTTCTTTATTGTTCCTTTGTGAACGCCTTTGATACAAAGTGAGTTGTGTCTCATCTGTTCAAATTTTGGCTTATTAATTCAAGACCGTATTGAATTGTGGCGTCTTACTACCGTCTAAAGAATTTCGAACTGTCCTTGGTTGGTTTAGAATCCATCTTTTGTATCCATAACATGTTCAAGATAAATCGTTCCACTACTCGTGCAATTCATTTCTTCAAGAGCAGGAGTTTGAAGATTTAGGTTCGCATCATGCGTATTCTTCAATGGTGGCTGGTGGCTGCAACTTGCTCTACAACTTGTGCTCTGTTCACACAAATTTTTTGACCAATTTTTCAACAAGAATTCCGATTGGATATGTGCATGCAAGCTTAGAATCTTGTAGAAACAACTTTTGAGAGTTGTAAGAGCCAACTTTAACAACTAGAAACAACTCATCTGGACCTTGAATTCTCTATAAATAGAGGCCTTTGAAGAGTATTTTAGACAACTTTGGAAGGCTAGAGGCACTACCAAAATGTAGTCTTCACTAGTTTTTTTTAGTTCATTAGTATAATATAGTTAGTATAGTTTTTTCATCTTGTACTTATAACTAGATTTGGATGAAGATTTAAGGAACAAAGATGGAGAGTTAGAGCTCATGTGGCAAGGGTGACTTCTCTCCTATCACTTTCTCTTTTGTATTTGATTTCATGTTTAGTTATAATACAAGTTTGGATCTTTTTATCATGTTTTGGTAAAGTTTATTCATTGAGTTATGGATGAACTTTCTATATCTTATTAGTGATGGTTACTTGATTATTTGATGATATTATTTTAAGCAAGTTATTTAGTACTTTTGCTTATCTAATCATGATTAATGAGCCCTTAATTGTGATAATCTAAAGTTGTTGTTTCTTCAATAAAAATTGGGATTTAACACTAGTTAAAGAAGTGATAAACCTAAGAAGTACACTCATAAGAGTAGTGGTATACCTTTGTGACTTTGATGGCTTGTTTCATGTAATTTCATTAAAGAAATGAACTTGAAGTTAATTTCATAATCACGAGAGTAGGTATGGCTTAATTATAAGTATAGTTAATTCATTATAAGAGTAGTTTTCATAGACATTAGGAAATTACGCCATAACTAGCCAAGATAATAGCATTCATTTAATCGGTAATTTCATTTGCAAGAGTAATAAGGAATTCCATAACTCTAAGAGTTTTCTGTTGTTATTTTTATTACTTTTTATCTCATGTTTATAGTGTAGATTTAATTTCTTGCACTTTTGATAGTCTAAATAATAAAGAAAATTGAAAAACATTGATAATTGATATTCTTCCTTGTGAGTTCGAATCTTAATACTTTATACTCAATCACGACTTGTATACTTACGAAAAATCACGTGTGGAGTATTTAAAATTTTATAAATGTAAAACTTAACTGTACATAAGTTAATTATTATATGTATACCCCGTTGTTGCCGGGGAAGATTTGCTCAATATCGATGCTAAGAACTACTTTATTAATTTAGACAATTTTACCTGTTTTTGTTGTTATTGTTGTGTCTAGTATCTTTTCTTTTATGTTTAGTGTCTTGATAAGTTTTTTTATTTTTTGTTTAGTATCTTGTTTTTATATGTGTCGAGCCATCTATTTTTCTTGACTAAACGTGTTTTTGAATTATTTTGAAAGGATGTTTAGGGACTCAAAGAGAGTAGTAAACATGGGGGAACAATGCATGAGAAGTGAAAGATCGGCAATGAATGGTCACCATGTGCAAAACTCCATGGATAGAGGTAACCAAGAAATTACCGAAAGTATGTCATTCAAAGATAGTTTAAGGTGCTTAAAGGCTAAAATTGATTATATAACATTAAAAGTTCAATTGGACACCATTACAAATATGCTTGAACAAAAGAGGAATGTTAATACTTTTAATTCTAATCATGTGATTTGTAACTTGTATGGAGATTATCATACTACGCATACATGTATGCAAGTACAAAATATGAATTATTATGATGAATTTGAACATTGCGATCCTTGTTTTGATCAAAATGATGCTAATTGCAATAATTCTTATACTTATAGTTAGGATAATCAATGTGCATATACTACTTCTCCTTGTTTATATGATTACCAATGCAAATGTATCCAATATGAATCTAAGCCATTTTGGGAGCTAGTCATAGAAAAATCTTCTAATCAATTTGATTTAGTTATAAAAAAGCTAACTAATGCAACCTCTGATCATTTTGATAGGGTTGAAAAAATGTTAGATAAATTAACTTCTCACTTTCGTATAATTCATGACCAATTGCATGTTTTGTGTAAAGTTATTGCTTTTAATGATATGCACAATGACTCTAGCATAGATGGTGAGCAGGTTGTATGTGAAAATGGATTGCATTTTGATGAAAATAATGCATCTAATGTGTGGTTCAATGAGAAAATATCTATTTCACATGATAATGCCTTTGGAATGAAGTTTGAACCTCAAGAGGCAAGCATGAATGATGTATATATAACCCTTCTTGAGGAGTGTGTTACAAACGAATGTTTCAAGGTAAGAATCGCCCAAAAAGATTATATAGACATTCCTTTGGTGAGTACTCAAGTGACATACATTCAAGGTAATATCTATGAATCACTTGAATTAGGTAAGCCACTTCCACCTCTTATATCATTTGAATATGTGGCTTTTCCTATCAAGTCACCTTTTTTAAATCCACCACGACCTAAAATGGTAGATTATTCATTGACAAATTTTCTTAAAAAATGAGGTTATATAGTTGAACCAACACCTACAAACAAAAGTACTAATTGGGAGGCAACCCAATGTTTTGATAATTTATGTTAATTTGGTGTGATTTTATATTTAAATTATGTGTTTAAGTTGTTTTGTTGTTTTTCTTTTGTAGGTTTTGGAAATAGAAGCAAAGGTGGCCAAATAAGGTGAATAAGGAGAAATTTAATCAATGATCTCAACACTCCATTTTAAGTAATTGAGGTTTTTGATATGGACGAATTTTAAATATTACTACTCTCACCGATATGGGCATCCCTACGAATAATTTTTCTCACCCATGGAGAGAGAGATAAGGACAAGCTGGTCGCACTGAGAAAGGCGAAGCTAGTTCATCTACTTCTGCCGATCCATTTATCACCACCACACCACCATCTCTACCTCTACCGTAATCCAACTGATAGTGCCTTTTCGACATTCTAGATTGCCATCAGACTCAAGTCGTTGAACGAATTGATCGGATTGATACTCGTCTGGATACCTATGATGTTCGAATGCGTCATATGGAGGATCATTTGGGCAACACCCCTCCACGTTACACTACTCCTAGAGCTAGTGGTGATAATCGAGGATCCGCTGGTGCTAGTGAGGGAGACATCGGGCCATCATCTTGAGTCGCTCCTTTTCTCTTTGCTTCTATGTTTGTTGGCAAGAAGTTTCACCCACTTACAAGGGAAAATTTGCCAAATTTTTTTCAATATTTTGTCCAAAATTATAAAATTGCCCCAAAAAGTTTCAAATTTTTTCAATTTTATTCAAGGGCAACGAGTTTCATACTATTAGTAACTCAAATTTTTTCTACTTTTGAGATAAATATATGTGGTTTGACAACTTCTTTTCTCATTTAATTTGAAAATGACTATTATGTGATTATAATTTGTACATTTGTACGAAAGTATATCTTGAAACGTGCAGATAATTATGCCTAAATTTTACAAATTTAATGAAATTTCTTCTCTTTACTTGGTTTTACATAGTTAAATGATAAATATGGTCAATAAATGCAATTCTCTTCTCATGATTATTCTTTTGAGGGAATGATTATTATTTGTTTTAAAAAAAAGAGAAAAAAATAAAAAGAAAAAAGTAAGAAAAAGAGAGAATAAAGTTGTTCTATGCCAATGGTTCTTGTACTTAGTAATCGAGAGTCTTCATTTACAAATGTTAATTTTCGTATAAAACGGTACTTGAATTAAGAGTATGCGAAACAACTTGAGAATGTAAAGTATTGAGTAACCAGCGATCTTCATCTAAAAATGTCGATTTTCATGTTAAAAGGTGCTTTCACAACTTGAGTAATATTTAGTTATGTTATATGAATAAAATTCCTTGTTGAACTTGAGAAGAGAGATGATCATGGGTTTAGGAAGCATTTTTATTGATCATACAAGTTACTTGTTTGTGAAATTGGATAAGGATAAGGAATTGAATTGATCTAGTTAAAATTATGGTATAATTGGCTCTCATTTACTTGATTTAATGAGTATTTGAGTTTAATTGAATGATTGCATAATAGTCGTTTACCTTATTTTGAGGAAATGAAATTGAATTGTACACATATGTTTAATTTCAAAATGTCGGATCATTGTTAGTTTGTAATTCTTAATTGCTTGTGGACAAGTAATGGTTCAAGTGTGGGGGAATTTGATAAGTGTGTATTTTGTATGATTTAAATGTCTTTAATTATTTAATTTTGGTGTATTTTATTTACTTTTATAACTAATAAACTAACTTTCTAGTGAAATTTGCATTTTTGTGGTTTAAGTGTTAAAAATTGCATTTATATGGATTAAAGTGGTGAAAATTTCATATTTTGGTAGGTTTAATGATTCAATCATCAAATGGAGTGAATTGAGAAGATATTTGGATGACTTTAATGATTTGAAGCGATTTAAAGAAAATATGAAGTGCCAAATACTCAAAAGGGGAAAAGCAATCAAGAATAAAAGGGGAAAAGTTTTTGCAGATTTGACATCTTGTGATATTTCGACTATATCTTGAGGTACAAGTATCCAATTGTCATTTTGAAGCTAACACATAGCTCTGCATTTCGTATGAAACCATCGAAATCCATTTTATGATTTTTCCTAGTCAAAATGTCGAAATACAGTCAATCATTTTTGTTGTCAAAAGTTGAAATAGGGGATTGACTAGTCGAGAGTATTGTGATCTTTTCTTAGTCCACAGAACTTTAAATTGGATGATTCTAGAGGCATTGGAAAGCTAACTCGAAGAGTTACAACTTTCATGTTTTGTACAAGAGTTAGTTCAGCCTCCATCATCGAGAAAATAGCAGTGGAATTTAGCGCAAAAACAAAGTAAAGTTAAAGACAGACCAGAATTGAGAAAACCTGAAAAAGAGGAAAATGTGGGGACAATACGTGACCTCAACCCAGGTTTTCGGAGGTCGCATATTTTTCAATTGTGGCTGCAACTTGCTATGCAACTTGTGCTCTATTCACACAAGTTTTTTGATCAATTTTTCTGCAAATTCTAGCTGGATATGTGCAAGCAAGTATAGAATCTTGTAAAAATAACTTTTGGGAGTTTCAAGAGCCAACTTTACCAATTAGAAACAACTCATTTGGAACTTGAATTTTCTATAAGTAGAGGCCTTTGGAGAGCATTTTAGACAACTTTAGAAGGCTGGAGACACTACCAAAATGTAGTTTTCACTAGTTTTCTTAATTCATTAGTATAATATAGTTAGTATAGTTTTTCCATCTTGTACTTGTAGTTAGATTTGGATGAAAATTTAAGGAGCAAAGATGGAGAGTTAGAGCTCATGTGGCAAGAGTACTTCGCTCCTATCACTTTTTCTTTTGTATTTGATTTTATGTTTAGTTATAATACAAGTTTGGATTTTGTTATCATGTTTTGCTAAAGTTTATATCTAGAATTATGGATGAACTTTCTATATCTTATTAGTGATGTTTACTTGGTTATTTAATGATATGATTTTGAACAAGTAATTTAGCACTTTTGCTTAGCTAATCATGATTAACTAGCCATTAATTGTGATAATCTAAAGATGTTATTTTTTAAATAAAAATTAAAATTTAACACTAGTTTATGAAAATGATAAACCTAAGGAGCACACTCACAAGAGTAGAGGTGCACCTTTGTGATTTTGATGACTTGTTTCATGTAATTTCATATAAGAAATAAGTTTGTAGTTAATTTCATAATCATAAGAGTAGGTATGGTTTAGTTATAAATATAATTGATTCATTACGATAGTAGGTTTCATAGACATTAGGAAATAACGTCATAACTAGTCAAGATAATAGCATTCACTAAACTGGTAATTTCATTTGCAAGAGTAGTAAGGAATTTCATATTTGTAGGAGATTTCTATTGTTATTTGTATTACTTTTATCTCATATTTATAGTGTAGATTTAATTTCTTGCACTTGTGATAATTTAAATAATATAGAAGTTTGAAAAATATTGGTAATTGGCATTCTTGCTTATGGACTCGACCCTTAATACCTTATAAGCAATCACGACTCATATACTTGCAAAAAATCGTGTGTGGGGTATTTAGAATTTTTTAATGTAAAATTTAACTGTGGATAAACTAATTGTTATATGTACAGCCCGTGCTCGTCAATAAGTACGCTCCTAACACACCTAATTTAAATGAAATGTAGTGATAAAGGTAATATCAGAAAATACATCATGAAAATATCTCATCTTGTTTCGAAGTTGAATGCACTTAAATTAGTACTCTCTAAAGAGTTACTAATGCATTTGGTTGTAATATCCTTTTCTACACAATTTAGGCAATTTAAGATGAGTTACACTTGTCAAAACGAGAATTGATCTTTAAATGAATTCATCTTACATTGTGTAGAGGAAGAGAAAAGGCTGAAGTAAGATCAAATAGAGAGTGCCCATCTAACTTTAACCACTAATAATAATAAAAGTAAAGGACATAAAAGAAAGAAAGATAAAGAAACTATAGGTATAGCACCTCAAAACAAACAACAAAAGAAATCAGTTGATCCGGGAAAGGATGGTTGTTTCTTCTATGGAGTTGAAGGGAATAAAAAGAAACATTGCACCAACTATTATGCTTGACATGTTAAGAAAGGTATGCTTCTTAATTTGATTTGTTCTGAGATTAATTTAATTTTGGTACTTAGACACACATGGTAGTTAAATTCTGGTGCAACGACTCACATCAGTGTGTTTATGCAAGATTGTCTGAATTGTCGAAAGTCCCATGATAATGAAAGACATATCTATGTAGGTGATAGCAAAACAGTTCAATTTGAGATAATAAGAGTTTTTAGATTATGGTTAAAAATCGAATTTTATTTGGATCTTAATAAAATATTTATTGTACCGTCTTTTCAAGGGAATTTAATTTCTATTTCTACTTTGGACAAATTTGATTATTTTGTTCATTTGAAAATGAAAACTTTAAATTATTTCATGATTCAAAATTGATTGGTTCTGATTCTTTATTGCATTACAATAATCTATATTTAATTGATACAATTAATTCATTTAATGAATCTCTGCATTTGAGTATTAGAGGAGCAAAAAGAAAATTAACCGGTGAGAATTCGACTGCATTATGGCACAAGAGATTGAATCGTATCTCCAAACGGAGAAGAAAAAACTTGTGTCAGATGAAATTCTCAATCCCTTGAACTTTGCAGATTTTGATAATTGTATTAACTGTATAAAGAGGAAACAAACCAATAAATGGAGATTTGAACCCAATTGGACCTTGGACGTCTTAGAACTTATACATATAGATATTTGTGACTTATTTCCTATATTTGTTTGGAATGGTCAATAATATTTTATAACATTCATAGACGATTTTTCAAGATATTGTTACATATATCTCATTTTTGAAAAGTCACAGTCACTTAACGTGTTCAAAATTTATAAGACTAAAGTTGAGAACCAACTCAACAAAAAAATCAAAAGCGTCAGATCTTACCGTGGTGGTGAGCACTATAACAGATATGATGATTCAGGTGAATAACGTCCAAAACCATTTGCTAAGTATCTCGAACAATGCAGTATCATCCCATAGTATACTATGTCGAATTCACCCACAATGAATAATATTATTGAAAGACGAAATAGAACACTTAAGGACATGATAAGGAGTATAACATCTCATTCTATCTAACCAGAGTTACTTTAGGAAGAAACACTTAAAACTACAGCATATATCCTTAATGGAATTCCAACTAAAACAACTGTCAAAACTCCTTATGAGTTTTGGACAAGAAAGAAACCTAGTTTGAAGCATTTGCATATTTAGGGATGCCCAACTGAAACAAGACTTTATAGGCCAAATGAAAAGAAACTGCACTCAAGAATGGTTAGTTGTTATTTTATTAGATATTCTAAAAAATTTAAGGGTTACAAATTTTATGATCTCACAATTAAATTAATTTTCAAAACAAAAAATGCTCTGTTCTTTGAGAATGTTGAATTTAGGAGAGGAGATACAGTTAGGGATCTTGTCTTTAAAGAGGAATATGTTAATATTCTCACAGGTATCATTGATCTTGTTTAGGATTTTATTTCTAAACTTGATCATGACACAATAAATCAAGATATTATCGAAGAACAAATTGTTATATAAGAACAAACTCCACATCTTCAAAAATCAGTGTCGTTCAGAAGATTCACTAGAGAAAAGAAAAGTGCAGTACCAGATGATTACATTATTTTTCTCTAAGAATATAAGGATGACACTGAACTAATGGAAGATGATCCAATCAACTTTCGTCAAGTCATGAAAAGTTTAAATTTTTAAAAGTGGATCGATGTTATGAATGAATAGATTAAATCCATGAAAGACAATGATGTCTGGAATCTTGTACCATTATCAAAAAGAGCAAAATCTATTGATTATAAATGAATATTTAAAACCAAAAGAGATTCGAAAGGTAATGTAGAAAGATACAAAACTCGTCCTGTCGTTAAGGATTTTACACAAAAAGAAGGCATCGACTATAAAGAAACTCTCTCCAATTTCTTTAAAGAACTCTTTTAAGATTATAATGGCATTAGTGGTACATTTCAATCTTTAATTACACCAGATAGATGTAAAGATAGTATTTCTCAATAATGATATTGATAAGACAATCAATATGGTACAATCAGAAAACTTTGTATCAGGAGATCTAAAGAATATGGTTTGCAAATTTAAAAAATTCATCTATGGACTCAACCAAGTATTTCGACAATGGTATTTCAAATTTCATCAAGTGATAATTTCATTTGATTTTGAGATAAATTTAGTGAATTATTGTATATATCATAAGTTCTGTAGGAGCAAATATATTTTTCTGATATTGTATGTTGATGACATTTTACTTCCTGGCAACAATATAGGTCTATTGTATGAAATCAAGAGATTTCTAGTTAAAACTTTTGAGATGAAAGATCTTGTGATGAATTTTTTGTGTTAGGCATACAGATACATAGGAATCGCTCTCGGTGTAATCTTGAACTATCACAAAAGGGTTATATTAAAAAGATTCTTAAAAGATATGACATATAAAATTATAAATCAGGTAACACCCCTGTGGCTAAAGAAAATAAGCTGAGTCTTGATCAGTGTTCTAAAAATGCTTTTAAAAAAAAATGTAAAAGATTCCTTATGCATCAGCATAAGAAGTCTAGTGTATGTTCAAATCTGTAAGCATTGGATATTGTGTACATTAATGAAATATTGGGTAAATATTTAAACAATCCTGATTAGATCATTGAAAGACAATCAAATGGGTTTTACGATATATACAGAAAATAAAAGACTATATGCTCAAGTATCAGAGGTCAGATAAGTTCTAGATTATTAGGTATACTGATTTCGATTATGCTGGATGTCAAGCTATAGTATGTGTAGACACCAAATTTTTAATTTATTTCATTTTTATTTTTTATTGATAATTATCATTTTTTTATTTATTTTACTTTGGCATTTTATATATTAATTTTTTAATTTAGCTTTATTTGTTATTATTTTATTTATTATTATCCATGTTTGCTCATTAGTCTCTTAATTTTATTTTAAGGCATTTTTAGCAATATTATTAAAAAAAAAGGAAAAAAAAAGAAGCCGCGCATGCAGCATTACAGAAGCATGAAGAAATACCATTTCATGACCATTTTCCACGGGGGATTTTTCTGGTTCTTTCTTTCTCCCAATGATCATCGGAGGGTTCAAGTTTTTAGTAGAAACCAACCCTTCATCCTCACCTTTGAAGTGAGGGTTTTGGAGTCATTGGTTCCTATAAAAGGAAAAACAGCCGCAGCCAAGAAGAGGGTGAGATAGAAAGCAAGAAAGGAAGAGAGAAAACTGAAAAAAACTGAGAGAGAGCGCGGGGGAGAGAGCAACGGAAAGAGAGCTAAAAAAAGAGGGCGGCGGAGATTGAAAAAGACCGAGAGAAAAGAACGAGAAAGAGCTGAGAAAAACAAGAAATGGTTTCGCCTGTGTAAAAGGCAAGGAAAGTTACGGGCTTTGGGAAAGTAGGAAGAAAGGGTTTCAGCCGTGAGGGTTTAGGGGAAGGAAGCAAGAGTTACGAAAGGAAAAGAGGAGCGGCGGACAAGAGGAAAAAAAAAGGGTCCTCGGCTGGGCAACGGAAAAAAGAAAAAGAGAGGAGAGCCGAGAGAGTAAGCCTGGGAAAGAGGAAGAAGCGGACAGCAAGGTGAGGGGGGATCTAGTGGACGGCTGATGGAAAAAAGGGGGTGGCGGCTGGAGAAAAGGAAACGGGAAGAGCGAAACCGAGAGTGAGAGAGATTGAGAGAAAGAGAGAAACGAAGACTGAGGGAAACCAGAACGTCGAGAAAAAGAAGGAAGCTACGGGCTGGCTGGGAGAGCAAGAGGCAAGCTGAAAAAAAAAGAAAGGAACAAGGAAAGCAAGGTCCCTGCTGAGAAGGAAGCTTGAGGAAAAAGATCTCACCTTCGTAATTCTCCATCAGAGTCGGCAATTCGTTTTTGGTGATCCGGCGAAGTTTGTTCATCTGTGAATCTTCGTGGTGGTTCGACTCCAAAGATAGCAAAAGAGGTAGTCCTAGACCCTTCTCTCGTTTGTTTCTTCTTAACTGGAACATGGGTTCCTTACTTGTTAACATGATTGCTATCGGCTTAGCAGGCTGCGTTTGTTGAATGATCATGGCTGTGGTTTGACAAGTTCACTATTTGTTTGTTGTAAAAAGAGGGGATGGGGGCAAAACGTATGAATAACCTAACTAGTGGACAAGCTTACCGTGTTTCGTTTCCATTCATTCATTGTTCTCCTGGTTCTTGGAACTTGCTGATGTTAGAAGAGCTTGTTAATGTGGAGGTAATCTGGCTAAGAGTTTGGAAAAGATGTTAACTAGATTTGTTCAAGTCTGACTATTTTCTTTTTATGATGCAATGTTGTGTCAATCTTTGCTATGTTTGACAAACCCAGAAGATTGCGGAAGTTTTTTGCCAAAGATTTGTGTGCGTGACTAATTGAATCTATGAGATTTTGTTGCTTAAGACTAGAGTCTGATGTTCGCTTGAAATTTTAGTTATGCTTAGCAAAGAACTTGCGCACTTGCACCAAAAACCCAGTGTATGAAGGAAAGTTGCTGTTTTGCTTTCATTTTTGCTCACCTCATGTTGTCTATGCTGGTTCCATAAGCCGCTAAAAGGATGCATGAACTGTCAAATCTTTTGTCGCTGGTTTGCTGGGCTTGTTCCACAGCTTTAACATGTTTGTTCCTTGATGATTATCTTGCCATTGTTCCTTTTTTTCTGTCTTGTGTATCTTGGGAGTTGTTTTTTGAAGTAAAAAGCATCAGCTGCACAATTTGGCTTGGATTTCATGTCCTTTCGGTTTGTATTTGGGTAGAACCAATCTAGGAAAGTTGTAGAAGAATTGTTGCGAAAGACTCACTTGCTTGAATGTTGAATTTCTGGTTTTGATGTTTGAGATCATAGCTTTGCTGTTTGGTTGAGAAGCTGGCCGTGTTTTACATCTGATGAACACCCCAAGTGTAGCTAATCATAGCTGTAAAATTGCAGCGCTTTGTTTCTTTCTTTTGCTGATATTTCTTGTATCCCAGGCAGTCACTAATCCAGATTTTCTGCTTTAGTCATAAAATAAAAGTGTGATATTCGAATTGGTTGATGATTGGGAGTGGTGTCTTGTGGTTGTGGATGTTTGTTGGTGAGGTATTCGGTTGATCATGAATGCCGCAAGTTACAAAAAGGATGTTGGCTAAGAAATATTGCAGAAAACAAAGAGAGCTTCGGTTTGCCTGAAGTTTTTGTTTGCATGAAGTTGCTTGAACTGTCCAGATTTGCATGCCTTTTTGTCCGACTTTTGGTGTTTAAATCTACAAGTTTCATGTTGCAAATTGAGAGGATCGTGTGGTAGTTTTGTTTGGATTTGATTGCGTCTAAAAGCTGTGTTTTATGAAGTGCCGAATTGCAGAAGCATTGTCTAATAAGGAAGAAAGCTTCATTCGTATGCATGCATGAAAAACCAAAGGAAAAATTACACTTCAACCTCTCAAGTCTTCCGTAATGCTAATTTGGCCTGAGTAATTGGAAAAACCAATCAAATTGACCCGCTTGAACTTTCTTTTTCCTTTTAATTGGATCCTAATTTTGTGAACATGGACTGTTTAGTTATTCAAAGGCTTTTAATGATTCAATTTCATATTTATGTGGTTATTTGTGATGCCTTGACCTTTTCTTTTATTTTGGAGGGTAAATAAGTAATTTCACTCCATTAGGGCCCCAACTCAAGAGAGGTACACCCTATCCCTTATTTCTTACTTTATTTGACCCTACGTGCCCTATGTGACTTTATGTGTTTAATTGCATGCCTATTGAAAGTGTTTTATATTTATTATTTTATTTACTTATTTATCGGCTTTAGTTTTGTATATTTATTTTACTTCAATTTTGATCATTTGAAAGGCACTTGAATGCCAAATTTGTAATAGTTAGGTATTTATTTTAATTATTTATTTCATTTCCCCTGTTAGATTGTAGTAGACCCCCCTCAATGTAATAATTAGGGCTTGTTTGCCTTGTGTGATTTGCATGTTTATGCCTATGTATTTAATTGCTTTCCCTAGGTTTCTGTATCTAGATAAACATGCTTATGTGCTACGTGCTATGTGAAAATATGTGTCTTGCATGTCTATTTGCTTTTATCATTATATCTGGTTATGTGGATGGAATGCACGTTATCGTGGCTAGTCCAATGCTAGTCATGGTCTTCCCCTCGAGCTCACAAGTCCAATGCTTGTGAAAGAGCGTTAGTAAAGGGTTAGTCCAATGCTAGACCCAATAGGGCCGCCCCTCGCTAGTACATATTTGCATGCCTTCACTACATTTCATTCATTTTCTTTCTTTTAGCATTTTACATTTTTGCATGAACCTCTACCCTTTTCCTGCATTTGAAACATGAGCTTTAGAACTTTGCATTTCATTCTAGTTATTAGGGCCATCTGCTTGATTAGGTTAGGGAGTCACCTTTCTGGTAAGGGAAACGGACGAGTTTGGCTACACATAGCCTTAGCACGCTCGTTTTCTTTCTAACCAAAAGGCAAATTAAAAGTCACGATTTAGGGTCTCCCCGTACCCGTCTTGCTTGCATTCCTCTAGGGCTCATGCATGTCCAAGGCACATTACACATTTTCACTTTTCACACTACCACTTTTCACTTTTTACTTCACACGCTACCACTTTTTACTTTTCACTTCACACACTACCACTTTTCACATTTTCACTTCACACACTATCACTTTATACATTCTCACTCTTCACACTATCACTTTACACTCTCTCACATTTGTACACGTGCACTTTTATATACTCATTTGCACCCTTGCACTTTACACACCCATTTGCGCACTTGCACTTTGCACAATTGCACCTGGCACTCGTTTTTACACTCAAAGACATTTTTCTCACACACTCATTTTTCCTCCTTATTACTCAAGCATTCATTTGCATTTATTCGTGACCTCTTTGAGGGTTCACCATTGGCTATCACAATTCATGTGCTTAGGACCAATCGAGTCTCAAAAGAGACATTTTGTCCCTTTCGAACCACTCATTAGATTTAGGTTTGCATTCATATTAGACACATCCAAAATGCAATACATCTTTTGGATAAAAATTAGGAAAATTGTCACTAAATCACGCAACTAGTTTAGGCTAGGGTAAAAGGATGCCTTAGACTTCGTCTTTGCCTTCCCTTTCATCAACTGTGACCCCCGAACTCGTCTCTTTGATTTTCGTAGATTAGGAGTCATCTAAAAAGGTTTTTACTTCATTTTTTTTCAAAAGCTACTTTTTGGGTGACTTGGTACACCCCAACTCGATACTAAGTGGCGACTCCTATTTTTCTGTTTAAAAACCTTTTTAGATTATCATTTTGGCCAAACTGTCGCATTTAAAAGTCCTATGGCCTTTCCCTTTATTTCTCACATTCACACACTTCACACATTTCATGCACACTACGCATTATGACTTCAAATAACTTCTTTTTCCATTTTTTGAGAAAAATGGGGCGCGACAGTATGAAATCAACATCAAACTATATCTACTTGCTAATTGGGGGTGTTATATCTTGGAAGAGTATTAAACAGTCTTTTATAGTCTATTCTACTACAACTACAGAATTCATAACTTGCTATGAGATGTCCAATCATGAAATTTGGTTGTGAAATTTTATCACAAAATTACGTATAATGGATAGTATCGAAAGACCACTCAAATTATTTTGTGATAATAAGTCAGCAGTCCTATATTCCAATAACAACAGTAGTTCGACAAAATTTAATATATAGATATCAAGTTCCTGACTGTTAAATAAAGAATACAAAGTAAACAATTGTCGATAGAGCATATTGAGACAAATTCCATGGTTGCGGATCCACTTACTAAGGGATTACCACCTTAAATATTTCATAACATACTGCTCACATAGGTGTCATGTTATTAAGTGATGTTCAGTTTTAGTGAGAATTTGTTATTTTAAATGCTTTTACGATATTTTTCAATTATTAATATTTTAAAGATATTTTATACATAAATAAAGTTTGAATTTATTTACACTCTGATTTTGGTATAGTTTGATCTCGCAAGATTTAAAGTGGATCAGTTGTAAATAGGCATGTTATGATCACATAGCATAAAATTTTCATACTACATATCTACATTATGATTCATATCATTCCATTGTATCAGCATATGTAACCATTGCTAGGTCGAGTTACAAAGTTGTAACAAAAGCCGCTTTGATCCTATGTTGGTGTAATTGATGGACTGAATTGGTTGTAGATATATTTTGATAATAACAGTAAAGTTGAACTCATACGATTGATTGCAAAATATAATTATAAAGTTACACATATAGTTCAATTGGGAGATTATTGGATGATTAATCTAACATTGAACTTATATGTGAATAATTATGTGTTGCAAACTATCAAATAAAGTTAAATCTAATTGAAATGATCAATTATATTTTGGATTTCAATATATCTAATAGGATGTGAATTTTTAATGTGTAGAAATTTAAGAGTAATTCCTATTTCTATGATGGGTTGAGATGGGAATCCAAAAGATAATAGAAAAGTTATCTATAAATAGGGTTATGGTTCCCAAATCATACGTATTCTTATTGTCGTATTTTTAGTACCATAAAATAACCTTTTCTTGATATTTCATTGTTAGGAAAGATATAAAAAAGAAACAAAAGACTCTTTCAAGGGATTAGCGAATATATATTGACCTGGAAGACCACCCCCAAAATCTCCAAAGATTCAAGTACTAATTAGTTAACATGAATCCAGGTACGCTTCCGCAATTTTGTTGTTAATTTATTTCTTAATAATCACTATAAAGATTCTAGATTTCATATGTGATGATTTTCACCAAAAACAAATAATATAAACAACCACTAATAGTCATTTGTTTCTTTGCTGGTTTTTAGTGTCTATATCAGGCTTCGGTACTAAGTTGCAGCCTTGTACTGGAGCATGTTGGGATTTTCTTAGGCGCCTTGGCATTCATGATGGCCGTGACTATAAACCTGCCGACCCGATTAATGCTTATATCTGCTGCAGTTTTCTTGATTTCCATCCTATCATGGCCAATGCTTCTGCACCTACGCCTTAAGAGTCAAAAAATATTCCTAGTCAACCCTGCTTGAAAAGAAAAAGAATTTGGAAGTGAAATTCAAAAAAGAGAGAAATTAAAAAAGAAAAAAAAAAGGAACTAAAAGCATTTCTCCTAATAGTAGCACTTGAGAGTCAGGTTTGAGAACAAAAGTACAAGAAGTTTCGACTAAGAGCTTGGGACGAATTCAAAGTAAAAAGTGCAAATTGAGGAAACCGTGCATATATGAAGATTAGATGACTCTAAATTTCTAAAATAAAAAAAAAAGAAATAAAATTCCATTGACACTGATATTTTGGACCTAACCCATTTCAGTTTCATAAGTATCCCATTATTCAACAGTAATGCCTAATTACTAAACATGGGAAAATCCCCACCTCATAAGTTCTTTTGTCAACAAAGAATTTAAAATGAAAGCCCATCATATTATTCAACAAATATTCTATGTTTTCGTCAACCGTATGGCAAAGCACACAAAGGCTATACTCAGATGGAACTCCCCACTTCTTCAATCTATCAACAGTAATTAACCTTTTTTAACAAAGTAATCAAAGTATAAAAGAATATTCAAGAATATGCTTTGTACCCTAGACTAGACTAGGGCTCCATACTAGTCAAACTACTCACGAATCGATCGCAAGCAGCTTGAGTCAAACTTGAATTCAAAGATACTCAACTCATTAGCTCACGAGCCGACTCGATTATATATATAATTTTAATAGTAAAATTACATATATGTCTCTAATATTTTATTATTTGTTAAGAAAAGTTACTATTTTATTTATTTTTTTAAAAAATAAAATAAATATTCTTTATTTTTTAAACTCGAGTTCGAACTCGACTCAGCTCGAATTTGTGATCGAACTTGAGGTCAAGTTTTACATTGAGAGTTCGTTCAGTTTGACCTTGAATTTGGTAAAATTAAATCAAGACTTGATTCGATTAAGCCAAAGTTTGACTCGACTCGACTTGACTCGACTTGTTTGTAACCCTAAACTAGACCATGGCAGTGTACTTTCGATTATGCCACCCTCGTTGCATATATTGCAGATTGGACAAAAAAGGTTCCAAAGGCATTGCCTATCTAGTAAACACTATCTTCCTGATCAACGTACAAAAATATTAGGGGTCTCCTGCATGAGCATTCTCACTTCCCTAATGACTTTTCTACCCACCAGCCATATCCAAAGTTCCAATTACTATTAGAAATACACTTAGCAACAGAATCATCCTTAATACAGCCAAAATATTTACCAAAGTTTCACAAAATTTCAAACACATACGGCCAACTGGATGCCAATCTTCATACCAGAATTTGTTCTTGATAGGTTGCAATTTTGTCATTAATTTTATGATTATTTTTCTATTTTATTTTACCAAATATTTCGTTAATTAGTGGATTCTACTTATTTTTGTCAATTATCATTGGTTGTAGGGATTTGGAGCAAAAAGGGATTAAAGACGTGATTTTCATTGAATTTTTATGCTAATCAGCGTGGTCTTGTCAAATTCAAAACTCAACATGTCTGAGAGCTAGCGAGTTGAAGTGTGATATCTAGTTGCGAAGTGAAGTCTCAAGAGTGGGATCACAATGTTTTACCAGAAGACTGTTGTTGGTTTTTCCTTTTTGGATAGGTTAGAATTTGTTGGACAATTCGATTTGAAATAGTAGTAATAATTTAGTAGTAATAAGAGACTAGTCAATAGGGTAATTCCTTTCTTTTCGGCCAGAGAGACTAGTCAATTAGTCATTAGGTTTTCTTATCTTTTCTTGGTTGGACGTACGAAACTAGGAGTCATTGGATATCTCTTCTTAGGAGCCACACGTCTTTGGCTCTTTTCCAGAACATCACGTTAGGAATTTTCTCAACAATGAAGAACTAATTTCCTTTTCTAGTCGAAGGTCAACTTAAAGATGCAGTCTTAAACATCTGTGAGATCGAATTATTTTACTTATTTCTTTTATTCATTAGTATTCGTACATTTTCTGATTTAATTTATTATGATTGTTTTGTTATTTGAATGTCAAGAGCCCGATATTTGAATTAACTTAATAATCTATTGCCAAATTAATTGATTGAATCCGTAATTGTTTGATTGATTAATACTAGTGGCAACTAGTATGATTGGTCCCATGTTAGGGAAATGTATTATCTAATTTAAACAAATCCTCGTAGCATATTTGTTGGCTAGGTTTGGAATTTTCTAATTCTTTATGCAATCGAAAAATTAAATCCTATGATTGTACCTAGGGTTGTTTCTTGGTTAGGGAAATAGTTAACGATCGTACCTTGACTATCGATAAAATAAACAAAAGTTGGCCGTCAGAACTTATTGATGGCTAAAACTAATCTATTAGTGAGTAATTAAATTATCTTTGCATCAATGATCAGTTGAGTGGTCCGTATCTGAAAAGTTGTACCTTTGGCTAGAGTCGTATTTATTATTGATTTAATTTCTGTTTATTCCTGTTAGTTGTTTTATTAGTTTGTTAAGTAGTTATTTTTATATTTTTCAAAAATTCCCCCAAAACCTTGAACTCTAAAAGAAATAAATTTTTTCCAATTCCTGTGGATTCGACCCTACACACCCTATATAGAAAAATTATATTTTTCTCGCGTAGGTATTTATTATTGCACAGGCTCAACACTTGTCAATTTTTGGAGCTGTTGCTGGGGATTGGCATTAGTTAATTTATTTCTTTTTAAGTTCATTTCATTCTAAATTTTCTAGTATTTTTTTCTGGTTTATGCCTTGCTCTTCTCATACAAGCGAATTAATTTTTGATTTTGAAATAAAGAAGACTGCACGTAGAACAAGGAAGAAGATCAGACAACATAGAGAGAAGCAATCAATTGCTGCATCTCTGATGCTCCATTTAGAACTCGAATTGGGGGATTCTTTTAGTACCACATTGAGTGATTCTGATAAAGAAGACGTCGCCATAGCTAATGCTCAAACTTTGAGGGAGTTGGCTGCTCCAGATTTACACCAACAACCACTTTGCATTATTTTTCCTGCTTTAGCTGATAATACTCCTTTTGAATTAAAATATGGTCTAATTTACCCTTTAACTTCTTTTCATGGTCTTCCAGATAAGGAGCCCACAAGCACTTGCAAGAATTTGATGTTGTATGCGCCAGTATGAAACTGTGACGCCCCCACTTCTCTCTAAGGCAAACCAAAGGGTATCCACGGAACGCCTGCCCAACTCTCGCCAGGACTCACGCAATTTTCCATTCAAGCTTAATACAACACTAACACTGGGGCCCTATTACAAAATATCACAAAAGGGTTCTTCCATGCCTCAACCCATGTCCACTCCTGTTAAGGAAAACAAATCTATAGGGTGAGCAAAACGCTCGTGAGGCCAAGAACACACATACAAGCACATTGTTCAAGTAACAATCCCAATTTGACAAATAGAGCAATAATATTGCAATAAATAACAATTCGAGCGGGAAAAGTAAACAGAAACAATTCAAGGATATAGTATCTCTCAGGAGCTAAGTTCCACTTGCTCTGTCAATGTCATTCTTATACCTTCCCGCGATGACACTCCGTCAACCGGGTCGGTATTTCCATTCCGTAGATCGCCACTTACTTCCCTCCGTCCACCGTGCTCCTCCCGGGCCCGCAAAACATTTATAAGGCGATACTCCACGAGTATGCCAAGCAAGACCTCTCATTAGGTCGAGCTTCATTATCTCATGGCTCACCAAGGTTCCCGACCAAGCCCATGCCGGCTCGAATCCAAGGTCGGCCTATGAGTTTGGGCATCCCCCATTTACATTTGAGAGTCAAGGAGATTCACTCCAACGACGTATGCAGCCATAGCATACTATTTCATTTCATTCAATCATTCAATCATCTCATTTCATTCAATTAAGTCATTCATAATTCATTTAGTACATTTGAATCATGAGTCATTTATTTCAAATAAGAACGAGTGCGGTAAAGTACACACTCGTCTCTATTTTCAAAATCTCCAAACAATCATAACAATTAAATTTGTATCAAGTATTCATACACTTGACACTCACCAATATAAGTAATGAGGAAGAAATGTCCCTCGGAGCTTTAGGCGTTCACTGTGGGATCTTCTTGAAGGTTCTCGTGTGCGCCTGAGCAAATAATAATAGACTATCATTCACACACCCCTATTATTAAAGAAGATCGTACCATAGTACAACCTTGGAAAGTCTCGTGAAATGAGCCTAAATTATCCTAAATCGAGGCTCTCAAGTGGGGTTTCAAAGTACAAGAGAAATTTAGTTTTCATCTTGGAAATCAAGTATAAAACGTTCAAGTAATATCGAAAGAATAAGGAGTACTTGACAAACTCCATTTCCTTGGAATTCGGAAAATTTCAGTTTTGATACGATACATTAGAAAAATTGTATCTCACGCTTTACAAGTCAAAAATTGGAAAACTTGGTACCGTTGGAAACCTCTTCCAAGGTACTAAGAGTTCATAGAATACACTTTTCTAAGATTCCAAATGGAAAACATTCAAAAATGAGCTCAAAGTCGCTGTTTTGGTTCATAAGGCAGATTTAAATTGGTTTTTGGCCAACTTTGAAAATTCGGCAAAATTCACTTGATTGGAACTAACCTTTGAAATTAGGAACTCTATTAGAGTGGCAATCCAAGTTTACAACAAAATAAGCAGAACGAGAAACGGAGTTTTGAGCACTAAGATATGGCAACTCAAAGTTACCAAAATTCCCTTGTGAAACAAGGGTTTTCCAAACTTGAGTCATGAACTTTGGTAATTTAGTCGAGTAGCGAAATGGACTCGGATTGGTACCAAATTCGGCAATCTAATACTCCTATATAAAGGGTATCCCTCTATGAAATTTTATGGAAAAATACCTTCGGGAAGGTAGTCAACCAAACAACCAACGTTTCGAAAAATCCTAAGGCAAAACTGCCTTGAGCTTTTTGTTTTCCATTTCCAAACATTTGGCCAAGGAAAATCCTTCAAACATGGTTCATTTGTGTAGGAAAAGCCTAAGGAACATTCATGGTACATTTGGTAAGTGTTTTAACTCCAAAAAATTCAATTGGCAAGTCCACACCAAGTCTAGCATCAATTCTGCCCAAAATTTAGGGTTTTCAAGAACAGGGCAGGTTCCGTATTTTGATCACAAATCACTCAATTCAACTTGGAATTGAGCATAGTTGGTGGTGTTGGAAAATACATTCATAAGACTATAATTTCACAGAAGAAATCATTTTGAAATTGAGCACACAACTAGCTCAAATTCGAGCCTCAAGTTGCAGCTTCTGAACTTCGTTCCAGGAAAACAGAGAAACAGGACAGTCATCTTTAAACCGTTGGTACGGGATACTCAGATGGAATTAGGGGGTGCATTTTATACCGTTGGAAATCTGGGAATGTCTAGTTTCAAATGCCACTGATAGCACTTGATTTCGATATCGGAGTACAGAGTTATGGATGAAACAAGAAGGCTGTCTAAGCATTACGGGGAAAATTTTCCAGGTTTGCTAGCTTTGCGAGATTAATCCATTTGACCAACCAAACCTCAATATTTTTCGATGAAACTTTGTACACCATCTATACAACATATAAAAATCATATACAAGCCATTAAAACCTCAAAATTCTGCAAAAAGAGGCACGATCATAACAGGGGCAGAATTGGAAACTTTACATCCATGCACTCCTTGAAGTTTATACTAGCTATGCACCATTAATCTACCAATTTGAGCACTAAACCAACATTAAATCCATCATCAAGCATCACATCAGCCATCAATCCAAGAGTGGGAGTTCATAGAGCCCACATTCAAAATTTTCCAACAATAACAAGCCACCCACATGAATATCTAAGCTCATAAGTGTAAATCAACTTCCATAGGCCAAGAATTTGAGGGTTGATCGTCACTTACTTGTGTTGGTGAACAAGGGCAGAATTTTGGCCCTCTCTTAGCTCAAGAAAACCATGGAAAGCAGCCCCCTTTTGTAGCTTAATGTGGTCTCCAAGTGATTAGCTAAGTGTGGTTGAAATGGTGAAAATTTGGAGCAAGTTTAGGTGAAGAAAATTGAAGAACTTGAGTTGTTCTTCTTTGGGATGGTGGCGGCTGTCTTGGAGCAGGAAATGAAGAGCTAGTGCTGATGGTAAGCTTCCGTGAGAAGCTTTAGAATTTGGCCAAAAGTTGTTTCAAAAGTCAACTAGGATTAGTGCGCGTACGCGCGCGTTTTGTGCTCGATTCCTCTCGAGTTTATTTCACTAGTGCACTAAACCTTTAATGCACTTCTATTCATATTAATATTATTCAATCTTAATTGTCCCAAGATAAGGGTCTAAAGTCCCTCAATTAAATCGCGCGTGTGAAAACGCGTATTTCCAATTTAAGCGCGATAACGCGAAATCTCTAAGAAATTCTTATAACGATAGTACCACTAACTATCACTTGAATACTTAGGCATCAAAACACCTATTTTAAGACCATTGTGCAAGCCTCTAATTTTCCAAGCTTATTGTATCCTCGAATCGATTATTGACTCCAATCGCGTATTCACTATTTTCACTTAACGAGCTTCCAAAAATTAAATTTTGAAACAAGTCACTTTAAAAATATAACTAAGCTATAAATCCATATAATTAGGTCTAAAAAGGTTAGAAAATAATATTCAGGGCAATTGGCCAAATAAATAATTAAATGAGCTTGAATTAGGAGTTTAAAATAGATGAATTTTGTGAGTCTTCACATGAGTCTTGTATTACTTCCTCAAATCTCCAATAAATTTGTATCAGCGCGTCTTTCGGAAGATTATCGACGCGCAAGCGGTATACACTTACTTAGAACTCATTCACCTTTAATTCCTCAATTAACTTTTCTTTATCTACTATTGATCATTCTTAATTCTCCAATATTAATACACTCCCGATTCAAGTATAGCCTCAAAAAACGTGTACTCGTTATTCCGAACTAAACGAATTTTTGAAAATTAAATTTTTCCAACAAAATGTTTTAAAATATAAAAGAGGCGTTGTTCCATATAAATGGATCTGTAAATGGTCGAAATAAATAATTCGGAGAAAATGAGTAAATAAATATTTAAGTAAACTTGTAATATTCGATAAATAAGAAAATTTTCGGGTCCTCACAGAAACCCCCTGGGATTACTGAAGAACAGATAAAAATGAGAGCATTTTTCTTTTCTCTTAAGGATTCGGCCAAAGATTGGTTATACTATCTGCCAACAGGTAGTATCACAACTTGGGCGCAACTAAAGAAGAAATTTTTGGAAAAATATTTTTCTGCATCTAGAGCTGCCAGTTTGAGGAAAGAGATATGTGTCATTACACAGCATCTTGAGGAGTCTCTCTATGACTACTGGGAAAGATTCAAGAAACTGTGTACTAGATGCCCTCAGTACCAGATAAGTGAACCATTGCTGATTCAGTACTTCTACGAGGGTTTACTCTTTAGAGATAGGAGCCTTATAGATGCTGCTAGTAGAGATCCCTTGGTGAATAAGATTCCTCAAGAAGTTTGAGAATTGATAGAAAGGATGGCAAAAAATTGTCAACAATTTGGCACAAGAAAGGATGTCCATACTTGTCAAGTAAATGAGGTAAATGTCTTATCAATTTAACAACAATTATATGAATTAACTTCGGTTATTCGATAGTTGGCTGTAGGGAATTTGTAGCAGGCCAAAGCATGTGATATTTGTAAAGACACGAGTCATCCCACAGATAAGTGTCCAATGTTACAAGATGAAGGAGTTGAACAGGTAAATATGGGTAGTCACATGCTCATGCCAAGAGAGCAGTCTGATCCATACTCTAGTACCTATAACCCAGGTTTGAGGGATCATCCAAACCTCAACTATGGAGGAAACAAACAGCAGAACTTCACACCAAATAGACAACAGGGATACCAACATCAATACCAATCTCAGCCACAAGCTCCTCCTTCCAATTCGAGTCCATCGTTAGAAGACATGATGAAAGCATAACTGCTAACACTATGCAGTTTCAACAGAAGACGGAGTCTGATATGCAAGATATACGAAATCAAATTAATTAGATGCAAGATATAAGGAATCAAATTAGATGGCAATATCAATCAATCATCTGGAATCCCAAACTTAAGGAAAATTGCCATCTCAACCCGAAGTGAACCCAAAGAATCTAAGCGCCATGACCTTAAGAAGCGGAAAGGAAGTTGAGGGACCCAAACTCGTGACTCCAAAAGATAAGAATAAAGACTGGATCGAAAAAGAACTTGAGGAGGAAGGAACAAGAAGCACGAACCCAGAGGTAATTCCTGATTCTATAACTAAAATTAGATCTAATCTACCGTCTTTTCCTAACAGGTTGGAGAAGTCGAAAAGCAAGACAAAGAGAAAGAGATCCTAGAGGCGTTTCGAAAGGTAGCAATCAATATTCCTTTGTTGGACACGATCAAGCAAGTGCCAAAATATGCTAATTTTTTTAAGAACTTGTGTGTCAACAAGAAAAAATTGAGAGGGGATAAGCAGATTGTGGTAGGTGAGAACGCCTCAATGATTTTACAAAGAAAACTACCACCTAAATGTGGGGATCCAGATATGTTTATTATCCCCTATAAGATCAGACATTCTAAAATTAAAAATGTCATGCTAGATTTAGGGGCTTCTATTAACGTGATGCCTAAATCAATTTATAATTCCTTAAATTTAGGACCTTTAAAAGAAATAGGGGTAATAATTCAATTGACTGATCATATATTTGCTTATCTAGATAGGGTAATTGAGGATGTTTTAGTGCAAGTAGATGAATTAATTTTTTTTTGTTGATTTTTATGTGCTTTATACGAATGATAGAAGTGCTCCAAATCTATCACCCATTATATTAGGAAGAACCTTCTTGAGTACTACCCAAACTAAGATTGATGTTAGTGAGGGTACTCTTACAATAGAATTTGATGGAGAAGTAGTCCACTTTAATATTTTTGATACAATGATACATCCTGTTAACTCTCATTTTGTGTTTGCCATTCATGCTATTTATCCCTTTGTATGAAAATTTTCTGAATTTAATTACAGGGGTAAGTTGAAAGTTGTTGCGAACAAATATCAGGAGTTGAAATTAACATTTGATGGAAAAATAGGCAAAAAGTTAAAGAAGATGGTTGCCCGTAATGGTGATCTGGATCCTGAAAATATGCCACAAATTGCAAAAAAACTCAAATTACAACCGGATTGAGAAATGATGCTCCATGTCTAGTCAAAGACATTAAAGAAAAATGCTCATTGGAAGGCAATCCAACTCTGTCTAATGTTAATTTCAATTTAATTTTCTTTATTTTTTATATTTGTGTCTCGTTTTGCCCATTTAATGTCTGTATTTTGTAGTTAAACAAAGGCACGTTCGCACTTAACATAAGAGTCCATCATTTTTACGAAGACAGAATTTGAAGAGTCAAGGGGTCAACATGACGTGCCCACGCCTCCTGGTCACATGCTAGGAAGAAATTCTCTAAAGTCACCATCAAAAGACTCTTCTACTTTTTGACGTGCCCACGCTTTCTGGTCAAGCACTTGAAAAAAAGTTTCACAATGCAAGGTCAGAAAACTCCCAGTCTTTATGACGTGCCCGCGCCTTTTGGTCACGTGCTAGGAAGAAATTTTCCAAAGTCATGATCAGAAGATTCTTCCACTTTTTGACTTGCCTGCGTCTTGTTTCAGTTAGAAGGATAAAAAAAAAAAGATTTTTCCTTTTCCTTTTCTTTTTCACTCTTTCTTTTTCTTTCTTTCTTCTCTTTTCCTTTTTCTTTCTTTCTCCCTACTTTCTTTCCTTTCTTTTTCTTTCTTTCTTTCTTTACTCTTCTCCGCCGCATGTAGAATTCAACCCACCTTTTGCTCCTGACATGTAGTCATCCATGCCCCCTCGTTGACCAGGGAAGTTTCGTTGTTTCGTTGTCCCTTTTTCCTTCTCTTTTGATTCTTTATTGCTTACATTGGGGATAATGTAAGATTTAGGTGTGGGGAAGAAGTATGTTGGAAAAATGCAAATGTAGGCATTTTTGTTGAAATTTTTTGTTCAATTTTTTTCGAATTTTATCCAATTTTTGCCTATCTTTGTGCATATTTGTGGTTGTCCCTGATAAACGATGGTTAGATGTTTCAATTTTTTCTATTGTTAAGATTTTACACTCTAAGGTGTTAAATATGACATGGATAAGATCTAAGGGTGTCTCTCTAATGAATATTTAAGATTTTGTGGCTTTTATAATTTTTGATTGATTTTTCTAGGCATTGTAAATGTTTGTCTGGCATTTTGTGTGTAAATTGGTTCAACTATTAATCTTAGTTCTCTATGTTTGGGAAATGAAGTGGGTTTGTGATTTTTAATTGTATTTTGTACTTATCTATGGATAGTATTTGGCTATACTCTGCTAGTATCGTTGCCTAATAACCAGGAGTATTCATCACAAGTGTCGACTTTTGCATGAAAAAATGACGATAACTATGAATATGTGGTCCTTTAGCGATAAAAGTTGAGTAACCGGACTCCTTCATTTGACAAATGTCGGAATTCGTATCAAAAGGATTGAATGGCTAAGGACTAAGCTTTTTTTCCTAAAAAAAAACTTGAGTGCAGGGATTTTTTTTTTTAAAAAAAAAAAAAGGGGATGTGCTAGTATTGAAAAATGTGGAAGAATGCGAATAAATTGTTAGCTTGCTGATTCATGGGACTTAATGTTGAGATTTTGCTTAATAGTCAAACCGTTTGCTGTTGAATGCGAATTGAATATTTTATATCCTTAAATTGGTTAACCATAAATTGGAAGAGTCTTTTGTTTGAAAACTAACCGGAGAGATATTTCTTGGAGATTAGCCACTAATGGTTGACACATGTTTTTTTTAATTGTACCTTGGCAATAGATGATTTGACTAATAACCTCCCCTGAGGTTTCTGACAATTTCACTGAGCTCCCCTGAGCTTTAAAAAATTATACATACCTCCCTTGTCATTTAAAATGACAATTTTACCCTTAAATGTTTTAATGAAATTCTCTTATTTGGTTTGCTTATACTTAGAATGAGTTTTAAAATTATTTTTTCATTCTTTTTCTTTCTTATTCCTTTTTAAAATTTTCACCAATAAAACTGTAGAACTACCACTATTGTCTCTAAGTTTCTATTATAACAATGTTGAACTAGTGATTTTTTTGACAAGTTAATTTTATATGTAATCCAATATTTTTGCTGATATTTGTTTTCTATTTATTGGTATTAAAATCAACAATAAATGAAAAAGAAATGGCCCAAAAATACTACTAAATTATGATAATCCCACTACTCCAAAAATTGATAAACTCTAAATGAATTATTTCAATATTTTCTTTTCTATCTTATAAATCTAAATCCATAATAAAATACCATAAAAAATATCATATCATAGTAATAAAATTATTATTATTGTTGTTTATCAAATAGTAGATATGGACATGAAAAATTTGTGAACATGAAAAATTTGGAACCTTTTCCTTATAATTATACTAAATAATCTTATAATTGTATAGGAAAATAAATTAAAACTCATTCCACAATGGCATTTTTGGGTATTCATTTAAAAAATTGTCTAAGTCAATATTATTTTAAGATATTGTTACTAAAACTATCAAATTAAGGGGGGTAAGTGTAATTTTTCAAATCTTAGGGGAACTTAATGAAATTGTTAGAAATCTCAGGGGAGGTTTCTGAAAGTATCCCTAAAATTTTTTGAGTTTAACAATACAATTTTTTAAATTTCAATTGAGGTTTTAGAATTTAGGGATTGATAGTGGTAATGGTCATGGTGATAATAGTACTAATTTGAAATGTGGTAATATGAAAAGGGTTAAGATAGTAGAGATGAGGGTTGAAAATGAGTTTGAAATTTTGTGCATGTTCCATAGTTTTTCAACAATTTTGTAAGAAGGTAAAATGAACTTCACAATTTCATGAGGGCATTTTGGATTATTCATTCAAAATTTTGACCATTAAATAGTTTTTGTTACGGAAAGGGTAAACTTGGGGGAGGTATATGTAATTTTTCAAATCTCAAGGGAACTAAGTGAAATTGTTAAAAACCTCAAGGGAGGTTTCTGAAATTATCCCTTTAGTTTTTTAATAGAACAAACACTCTTAACACCTTGATGAAATTGGTCAATATCAAGTCTATTTATCATTCATGGAAGTGCTTTTGCCATAGCTCAAGACAACACCATTAGGTTTGTTTTTTTGCTTCCTTGTTTCCCAACTACTAATCTAAGTAATTGTAATTCCTTCTTGAATCCAAACCTTTGCCTTTTTCTCCCCTTTTTTACCAGCTTCTTAGATTTCAATTAAGATGAAAAGAAATTCCAGACCCAAACAATTTTTACATAAATGAGAGACTCATATTTGAACATAAAAGTCGCTCAAATGACCATGAGTGGAAGACCATAGAGAGAAGCGAACGAAGATGCTGTGAAAAGAGAGAAAGAGTTTAACAATTCTTCCTTTTAATTTTAATGAAATACTTGGTGTGAGATTGGTTTATAAACCAATACCTCCTAAATTGGTCCGGATTTTTTTTTTTGGGGGTCCAGAGTCAAAAGTCAACTTCAATGTTACACTTGCATAAAGCAATTGGAGCAAATGCTCCAAACTGGAAGTGTGACATTGAAGGTGCACATTGACAACTGGAAGATGCTATACCATTCCTCATCTTGATTAATGCTGCAAGCATAATATGTTAATTTATTAGTAAGACTAATATCTTAGGAACAAAATAGGTGGAGCAAGCATTAGTAGCCTCTTGACCAAGCAACTCGGATGGGGATGAATCCAATTCCAAATCTCAAAACCCTCCTACCAAATGCAACTAAAAAGGTGAAGTAAAGAGAAAAGAGAGAGGGGAGAGTAAAGGTGAAAGAGGAAGGAAAAAGGGAGGGGAAAGAAAAGGTGAAAGAGGAAGAAAAGAGAGAGAATAGACAAAAAATGATGATCAAGGAAGAAAAGAGGGAAAATAGATAGAAACGATGATCCACACATTAAAACACACGTAATCTTATTTGGATTGTTATTTTTTCAAAAAAAAAATTCACGTTTTCTGTGAACATATTTTTCAATCACTTTTTTATCTTACATATATCAAATCGTTACAGTATATTTTTTTATAAAAATTCTCAAAAATAGCAATTCAAATGAGTAATTTTTCAGTTAAGTACATTAGATTAAAATAATTTTATATGCCCTGAACCAATGTCAACAGCCACACACACAGTGGTACCACTAACTACTTTTTTTTTTAAGACTTAACACCCTTCCTTGGAAAACTTCCATAAAATTTTTTTGTTAATTAATTAAGCCTTCTCTCGCAAGTATAGGGCAGATTAAACAGATCTGAAGCATCATAAGTTGAGTTCTTGTTCAGTATCGATTAATTTTTACAACATTCTGTTGGGAAAGAGGTACCAGTACAGGCACAAAATATCAGAGTTAGTCCAGGATAAATTTCTCTTCCCCCCCCAAGTACCAGTTAAAAAGGAATAAACCAAATCACCAAGTAATAATACCAACAGTGATAATAAAATGCAGGAAAATTAAAAAGAACAGGACACCAAAATTTTTACGTGGAAAACCCAAATTGGGAAAAACCATGGGACCTAGTCCAGTCAAAAAACTCCACTATCACAATAATGGGAATACACAGGTCTATCCGAAATAGTCGGACGACAATTATATCACCAAAACCAACCAAGCCAATCTGCTACAAAATCACCCCCCCAAAAATTACAACTGTCAAAGAAGTGAGTTTGGAAAGAAGTTACCAAACGAAGAGGAAATCTGAAATTTGAACAGATAGATGAGTAGAACTTGACGAGAGGATCGCGTGTGTAAAATTTCGTCTCAATCGGGTTTCGAATCACCTTCCAATCAAGACCTTAAAGTTTCTCTCTCTTTAGTTCTTTCTCACTCTTCGTAATTTTCCCAAGAGTGACGGCTGGCTATTTTCTTCACACGAAGACCGAAGAAAGAAAATTGCTTCTTGCGGCTGCCGAGTGCTCTAATCTACTTGGGAAACCCTCAAGTGTTATTTATGGGTTGGCCCACAAATGGGCTGGCCTACACCCAACAATCTCCCCTTCCAACTCATTTGGGGGGTTCTACCAAACCTGCTTCTTGTCTGCAAAACAAGAGTTTCTCCTTAGGTAATACTTTGGTAAACATGTTAGCACCAATATTATCTGTATGCACCTTTTCAAGTGTCAACAACTTGGAATCCAGTACTTCCCGAATCCAATGATACCTCACATCAATGTGTTTGGATCGAGAGTGAAATGTAGAGTTTTTACACAAATGAATAGCGCTCTGACTGTCACAGTAAAGACTATACTTGTCTTGTTTCATACCCAACTCCTGCAGGAATTTCTGCAACCAAAGAGTCTCCTTGCATGCTTCAGTGGTTGCAATATACTCTGCCTCCATACTAGAAAGGGCGATACATTTTTGTAACTTACTTTGCCATGATACTGCTCCTCCTGCAAAAATCATCAAGTACCCAGATGTGGACTTCCTATTATCAAGATCACCTGCCATGTCTGCATCAGTGTATCCATCTAGCATAGTTTTACCATTGTCGAAACGTAGACACAATCTAGGAGTTCCCTTGAGATACCTGAGAATCCATTTGACAGCATTCCAATGCTCCTTACCTGGATTAGAGAGATACCGACTGACCACTCCAACTGCATGAACAATATCTGGCCTGGTGCAAACCATAGCATACATCAAACTACCAACAGCCGAAGCATAAGGAACCTTTTTCATGTCTTCTTTATCTTTCTCACTTGTAGGACACTGTTTGATATTCAACTTAAAGTGACCTGCAAGTGGAGTTGAGACTTCCTTAGCCTTGCTCATGTTAAACCTGTTGAGTACTTTCTCAATGTATTTTTCTTGAGACAACCAGAGCTTCCCATTTTGCCTGTCACGTGAGATTTTCATCCCCAGTATCTGTCTAGCCAGATCCAAATCCTTCATTGCAAAGGATTTACTTAACTCCTTTTTCAACCTGTCAATCTTCACAGTATCACGACCAATAATCAACATGTCATCAACATATAGCAAGAGAATAACAAAATCACCATCTGAAAATTTTTTCACATAAATACAATGATCAGATGTAGTCCTGTGGTACCCATGATCTATCATGAAGGAGTCAAACTTCTTATACTACTGTTTCGGTGCCTGTTTTAACCCATACAAACTCTTCTTGAGACGGCATACAAGATTTTCCTTACCACTTTCTTTGAACCCCTCCGATTGCTCCATGTAAATCTCCTCTTCCAAGTCGCCATGCAGGAAAGTTGTCTTCACATCAAGTTGTTCGATTTCTAAATTCAAACTAGCTGCAATATCAAGAACAACTCGAATTGATGATATTTTTACCACAGGAGAGAAGATTTCTTCAAAATCTACACCCTTCTTTTGACTAAATCCCTTCACAACCAATCTTGCTTTGTACTTTGGTTGTGAGCTGTGCTCCTGAGTTTTCAACTTGTAAACCCATTTGTTCTTCAGAGCTCTCTTACCCTTAGGTAATTTCACTAAATCATAAGTATGATTCTCATGTAGGGACACCATTTCCTCTTGCATGGCTCGCAACCAATCTTCTTTGTTCTCATGCTCTAAAGCCTCACAGTATGACTCAGGCTCTCCTCCATCTGTTTACAACATGAGAATTATATCTGCTAGAAGGTCTCCTCTCTCTGGTAGATCTTCTAAACTCTTCTTGTGGTGGTGGTGGTGGTGTAGGTGGTGTCTCATGCTCAGGTTCATCACCAGTAGGATTATCATCATCATTAACATCCTCTCTCTTCTCTGTCTTAACTCCCCCTTGATTAAAATCAACAGATACTGGAATTGGATCTGGATCTGAATTTGAGCTAGCAGGAATGTCATCTGAAGATTTTGAATTATCACCTTTATCAATGTCTTCAATAGTTTGATCTTCAAAGAAGACAACATCTCTACTCCTGATCACCTTCTTCTCAATAGGATCATACAACCTATAACCAAAATTTTCATGTCCATAACCCAAGAAGATACACTGTTTTGATTTTACATCAAGTTTTGACCTTTCATCTTTGGGAATATGAACAAATGCCCGGCAACCAAAAACTCTCAAATGCTTAAATGACACATCTTTTTCCGTCCATACCCTCTCTGGGATATCACCATCCAGAGGGACTGATGGAGAAAGATTTATCAAATCAACTGCAATCCTCATTGCCTCACCCCAAAAGGGGTTTTGGCAATTTAGCATTAGAGAGCATACATCTAACCTGCTCAGTGATGGATCTGTTCATCCTCTCTACTACTCCATTCTCTTGAGGAGTCTTTGGTACAGTTTTCTCCAATCTGATTCCATGGGACTTGCAATAGATTTCAAATGGTCCTCTGTACTCACCACCATTATCAGCACGTACACACTTTAACTGCTTACCAGTTTCTCTTTCAACTTTGCTATGAAAGTCTTTAAACACATCCAAAACCTGATCTTTGGATTTCAAAACAAAACACCAAACCTTTCTAGCAAAGTCATCAATAAAAGTTACAAAATAAATAGTACCACCAAGAGACTTATCTTTCATATAGCAAACATCAGTGTGCACCAATTCTAACGGATTCAATTTTCTAGATGGAAGAAAATTTTTGAATGCAACTCTGTGTTGTTTCCCATAAATGCAGTCAACACAAGGCTTAAGTGCATTACCTCTAACTTCAGGTAGGAGCTGTTTGCGAACAAGTGTCTGAATTCCCTTTTCACCCATGTGTCCAAGTCGCCTATGCCAAAGGTCAATTGATAAATCACGAACTGCATTGATTTCTCCCTTCCTCAACTTGGCTTGCATCACGTAGAGTGTACTATGCTTCTTTCCTCTGGCAACAATGAGATTTCCTTTGCTGAGTTTCCATTTGCCTCCACCTTGCGAGCTATAATAGCCCTCATCGTCAAGTTTTCCTGTAGAAATAAGGTTAAGTCGAATATCAGGAACATGTCGAACATTTCTCAATATCAGTTGGCACCCGACATCTGTGTCCAAATATGTATCTCCCATGCCAACAACTTTGCATGAGATCTCATTTTCCATCCTAACACATCCGAAATCTCCTTCGGTGTAGGTTGAGAAGAAATGCCTGTGAGGAGTAACGTGGTAGGATGCACCTGAATCAACTACCCAATCACTGTCATAATGAATAATATTCACCTAACCATCATCACAGAACACAAATATATCATCATGAGCTGCCTCAACTGCTGTAGTGTCCTCATCATTTTTTTCCTTCGCCTTACCCTTTTTCTCAGCCTGATCCCGTTTTAGGATTCTGCACTCCTTCATATAATGTCCATTCTTTTTACAATAATAGCATGCAACATTTTTTCGCGACTCAGACCTGCCTCTGGATTTGTCATTCCTGTTGTGGGATCCTCTACTTTTGCTTCTCCCTCTTCTTTCTTTCTTTTCTGTCACCAGGTCCTAGGTCTCATAGACAATTCCTTGTTCCTTCCTCCTGAACTCTTCATTCATCACGGCCTCTTTTGCAATAGCCATGGTCAACACACCATTCAGAGCTGAATTACTGATGGAGACCACCATGATTTCCCAACTGTCCGGTAGTGAACTGAATAATAATAAAACCTGCACTTCATCATCCAGATTCAAAGTTAATGTAGTTGCCTGGTTTATCAATCCCTGAAAATTACTCAAGTGTTCAGTCATATCTTTCTCATCCTTATATCTCATTCGAGTAATCTGCTTCAGACAACTAGTTTTGTTCAAACCGGTCTTCCTTTCATACATAATCTCAAGCTTTTTCCATAATATATCAGCTCTGGTGTCATTAGCAAAATGTTGAAAAATACTTTGACCAATCCATTTTCTAATATTACCAACAGTTTTTCTGTGCATATTAGCCCATTTTTCATCACTCATATCACTTGGTCTACATTTATCCCCTAGAATAGGCTCAAACAAATCTCTACAATACAAGTAGTCTTCCATTCTGGGCTTCCAAATTGAATAATTAGTGGCATTCAATTTTATCATGCAAACACTATCCGAATCATTCATTTTTAACCAGTACAAATGAGCAGCCTAACCTGACTACTCTGATACCACTTGTTGGGAAAGGGGTACCAGTACAGGCACAAAATATCAGAGTTAGTCCAGGATAAATTTCTCTTTCCCCCCAAGTACCAGTTAAAAAGGAATAAACCAAATCACCAAGTAATAATACCAACAGTGATAATAAAATACAGGAAAATTAAAAGGCACAGGACACCAAGATTTTTACGTGGAAAACCCAAATTGGAAAAAATCACGGGACCTAGTCCAGTCAAAAAACTCCACTATCACAATAATGGGAATACACAGGTCTATCCGAAACTGTCAGACGACAATTATATCACCAATACCAACCAAGCCAATCTGCTACAAAATCACCCCCCAAAAATTACAACTGTCAAAGAAGTGAGTTTGGAAAGGTGTTACCAAACGAAGAGGAAATCTGAAATCTGAACAGATAGATGAGTAGAACTTGATGAGAGGATCGCGTGTGTAAAATTTCGTTTCAATCGAGTTTCGAATCACCTTCCAATCAAGACCTTAAACTCTATCTCTCTCTAGTTCTTTCTCTCTCTTCGTAATTTTCCCAAGAGTGACGGCTGGCTATTTTCTTCACACGAAGACCGAAGAAAGAAAATTGCTTCTTGCGGCTGTCGAGTGCTCTAATCTACTTGAGAAACCCTTAAGTGTTATTTATGGGTTGGCCCACAAATGGGCTGGCCCACACCCAACACATTCAATACAAACTAACACAATTTTGATGTAAAATTTGAGTTTGTAATCTATATATTCCCTCCGTGACGATAAAAGCTTTGAAATTGAGCTGATTTGAATTGGAGCTGCCATCTTTACCCCATTGCAAGTGCAAAAGTTCACAGCGTCAAAATTGTTATGACAGAAGATTCCATTGGTCCCTAAGCAATTGAAATCAATTTTATGGACTGTAAGAACTATGCATCAAACTCGACCACATATATTTATATTGCCTCTCGCGCGTCTCCCATTTCTTCTAAATATAGGCTTTTTTAAGTCCCATTAACTCTTCTATTAATACATTTTTCTTAAGGATAAGACTGAAATGTTGGAGAGAAGAATTTTATAACTTCTTCTATTAATACTACAAAATTGTTTGAAAACCGTCATGACATTTTCCCCGCAATATCCCTCCCATACCAAAAACCCACGTATGCCCACAAACCCTGCTCACCAGTGTCGTATAAATCCCAATCCCTTTCAGTGTTGTAGTAGAAATCCCTACTAGTATACAAACACTTCCTGCCAGTGTCTGCTTTAATAATATTACCACCAGTTATACGTAATTGCCCATATAATATATATACTGTGAGCACTGAGAAATGAGGGGAGAATCCAGTACTGTTGTTTTGGCCTTCCTCTTGGTATGGGCTTTCTTCTTGAGCTGCCGAATTTCGGACGACAGAATAGGACGGGTGACTCAGTAGCCCCACAGCCACAACCCATACCCATCGCTATCAACATCGACGACAACCTCGAGCGAGTTACAAAAGAAGACTGCCTGAATCTGATGATCATGGTCCCATAATTTCCGACATGCCAACCAAGCTGCAGTGGGGGCTGATGGTCATTAGAGTTTGTTTTGCGGGTGTTAGCACCGCCTTGCAAGCTCTCCAAACTCCGGCAACTCTCCCCAGGACATTTCCCTGGTTCTGCCTGACATTCGAGCTAGCCTTTTTCGCTTCGTTGGTGTCTATATATATTCGACCCCGTTACACGAAGGTTCCTTGGATTTCTTTTATGTATAAGTGGATCATGTGAGTTCTTTCCTCAAAAAAAAAAACGATCATGTGAGTTCGATGCCAATGATTTGACCTATGCCACGAAGTGTTTATAATAAAAGAAATAGTAAAAAAAGAGACAGAAACAGAGAGAAAGAGATGAAAAAGAAAGACAGGAGAGAGAGAAGAAAATGGAAGGATATTTTTTTCCCTGTTTTCTTTTTGTCAAAACCGGGCATTTGTCTTGATATGATATGAACAAAAGGTACATTCACGTTAACTGTATCGATAAATATCATCCTATAAATATGGTATAATTGGAAGTTCGATGATACAAGGGCTAGATTTAAACCACGGTAATAGAGCTATTTACAATGGATAAACCTTACCTCCATTAAAGGGAGAATCAATGTAGGAAAATTTGTTTCATGTTAAAAAGTAAAAAAATGGCTGTATACTTGCATTCAAGGATGGGTTGGATGGCACCATGATTCTCTGTATAAGTTTATTGATCACTGTAACCCTATTGCACATCAAAACTTATCATAAACTAAAAGATGCATGTATTCATTGTTCTTTGCATTCCATTCTTTGCAAAAAAAAAAAAAAAAAATCCACCAATTGAATCTCTATTAATTGTCTCTTGGAATTGCATATATATATATATAGACAAACATGTCTAATCTTTTTTATTTCAAAAGTATTTGATGTTAGTATATTGCTCTTCAACATACTAACTTTGTTTCAGAAAGATAAGGACACAGATTTCTTGATATTAAAACAAAAGTGATAAAAAGTAGAATATAATTTATTTTCTATTTCTTCTCTCTCTCTCTCTCTTTTTCTTTTAAATTGGGTCCACGTGAGAGTTTTACTGCATGGTTCACTGTTGTGTGTGATATCTTTACGAGAGGTATTAATCACAATAAATCTTCCTAAGGTGTTGCGAGTGTTGCACTATGTCCCGTAAAATCAGCTTCTTTTTTTTTCTAATTTTTCTCCCATGACCACAATTCCAGCTCTTTATAATGCCAAGGACAAATAATGTCTTAAAAACACTAATATTCCTGACGTAATAATGACCAGCCAATATGCTCATGGATCCAGGACTGGTAAAATTTGATTCGCAAAAGTATTCTTCAAGATGTAGGGAAATAAAGGAGGGGAAAAAGATAGACAAAATTGTTATTTAAAAAAATTAAAATGTGGATGCATTACTAGAAGTCTGAAGATAATTGAGGAAGGTCAGCCTCTTTAACAAAATTCCATAAAGAGCATTTCTTTTTGGATTAATTACATTTACCTCCCTTGAGGTTTGACCATATTACCAAAAATACATTGTAGTTTGGCCAAATAACAGCTAACCCCTTCTATTGCCACAACGTTTTTCAAAATTCCCCCTGCCGCGTTTGAGGGCGTTTCCTCTATAGAACACAGCATCGTTCTTCCCAAATTCACCACTAAACTTCATCCATCAACCCCTGTGCCCGAATCCCATTAGTCCCAAACTTCCAACCCAACCTTCAACAATGCCACCCAGAAAGTTAGGCAACAGCAACTTCCTTCAAATTCCACCAACAAAGGCCACCCTAAAAAAAATCCCCTTACAAGCCAATCAACCTAGATTATCATCCTCTTATGGTTGATCATATTTGCACAAAAGAAAAGGGCCATCTTTCTGGTGCTTTTTACGAGTCCTTGGCAAGAGGGAGAAGGGGGCCAGTTTTCTTGTTTTTCTTTTTTTTTTTAGAGAAAAAGAACGGCTATTGGAGGCAAATGGAGGACAGTATCTTGTTGCAGGGAAAAGAGCTATGCTAGTGCAGGTTGATGTGGGAGAGGGGAGAAAAGAACAGGAAGGTGACGTTGGTGCTAGACAGAAATTATAGCAGCCTTGTTGAAGAATGCAGAGAATCATAGGCTGAGTAATGGAAGAAAAGGCATCGAGGTCGGAACAGTTGGTAGGGGATTGTCTTGTACATTACATTGTTCTTCGTTGCAAACAAATAGTAAATATTCACAAGCATGTCAAAACTGCACTGCAGCAGAAAACCAATGCCTTTAGAGGCAACCCACAATTTTTTATTACACTCAAAATACTCGCTTCACTTCTCAATACAGTTAACTACTCAAATCCCATTTTCACTTCATTGCATTACGCAATAGATGGGTATTTATAGAAACAAGGAAGCTACAAGTAGGCATAGCCACGGTTCTAGAACCGCTGGTTCTGGTTCTTCAAAGAGGTAGAACCAGAACCGCACCATCTAAGATGGTTCTGGTTCTAGTTCTGGTTCCTTATAGTTCTGATTTCGATTCCTTATGGTTCTGGTTCTGATTCCGTATAGTTGTATACAATTTTATTTAATTCCTTATCCTTATCAATTTTAATACGAATATAACAATATATTTAAAATTTCAAATAGAATTAAAAAAATAAATACAAAATAAAGATCATATTTTAATTTTATTATTATTCTACAAAGTACGAAGTAATAAATAGATAATACAAATTTTATGAAAAGTACGTTACATTGTCAAATTAAAAAATACATTGCACTATCAAATGGTCATCATTTTAAATGGAAAAGAAAATACATGATTTTTTCATTGAAATTGAGATGAAATATCAAAACCCATAAAAAAAAAAGCCCATAAAATTTAAACTTTCTTAAAACCTATTAAACACAACTAATTTTTTTCGAATTATCTCACTACTTATATTAATTATTTTTAATTATTTTTTAACGGTTCTGGTTCTAATTCTATTTTTTAGAGAACCAGAACCGGAACCTTTATCCAAGGTTCTACCACGATTCTAGTTCCACGATTTTAGTTCCGGTTCTGGTCCGGTTCCAAACGATCCGGTTCTGGTCCGATTCTTGGTTCCAAATGGAACCATGGCTATGCCTAGCTACAAGTCGATTGTAAGTTGTAACCGATTAATCAAAACCCGAATATGAAGAAAGATTTCACCACCTCTAAACTCCAACTTGCATGTTGCAAACCAGTCTCAATGTTTGCTTAATAATAACTAATCAATATAAACTAAGTGGACAAGCCAAATTCAAAGTTGACAACTTATCAGCCAATCACATTGCACCACCTAAGATAACCCGGTTTGACCTTGTTAGGGTTACTAGTATCTAGTAAATGTATGTTTAGATATCAGACAGGAATAAAGTTCAAACACATCAGCTAATGCTGCAGATAAAAAAAAATTAAGAAGGAGCAGTTTGGAATCCTTGGAGAAAATGTGGCTGGCATTTGCCACAACTCAAAATGAACCCTAACAGTAATTTTTGCAAAAAAAAAAGGCAAAATTACCTATTTCAAGTCAAAATTATAAGGATACTTAATTATATTTGAGAAGAGTAGTGTGATATATTAACAAAAAATTGACGTGGCATTAAAATTTGGACGTTCCAAATATTACTAGTCAATAAATATTGATGTTTCGTTTATTTTGACGCCTCAACATTTCTTTGTTGGCTTCCGTTGCCAAACAAATTTCCTATTGTGAGATTAATTTTGAGTGAATCAATTCCTACAGTAACCGAGCAATCGAGTTTTTTCCAAACAACAAAATAAGATGTGAGTGTTACCATTATGGGAAGAAGCTATTTCAAGTGGACTGATGTTTTCAATTTTCAAACAATTTGTGACATTAGTAGAAGAAACACTTATTTATCAGGCCTCTAGGGGAAAAACTATATTCAATCGATAAGACTTGGTATGGTTAATTTAAGATATCTGAATAAGATCTTATTTGCAATGTGTGTGTGTGTCTCTATATATATATATACATACATATATATATATAAAGTTGTATTCGGTTGACATTTTAGCTAGCGAAAGCTCAAAATGTACAAATAACACTTGCTAATCTTGTTTAGAACAGGTGGATTTGGGTAAGATGAAACCCAACTATATCACCTTCTAAATGTCTGACTAGTAGTAGAGCAGATACTTTGCACGTGAATATGATTTTTTTTTCATTTGTTTAGTTTTAGAACTCAATTATTTTGGTGAAATAAATCTAATTGAAACGAACGAAATATGATGTTTGGAATAGCATCCCACAAAAAGAATCCTAAAGAACAATAACAATTTCGACTACTGCAAATTTCTTTTTTCTTAGTTTTCTAAATATTACCACTTTACCTTCGTTAAGTTTTGATAGTGTGTCAAGTCTTAAAGAACCATAAGCTCTTCAAAATCCTTAAATTTTCTCTTCATATTATCATCTTACAGAATAATTCCTTGTGGTTTTAATGCCAAAAGATTGAAAAAAAGTATTGTATTATATTCATTTGTTTTAGAAAGCAATCTCCTTAGTTAGTAGGTTATATAAAGGGATAATTTCAGAAACCTCCCCTAAGATTTTTGACAGTTCCACTACCCTTCCCTGAGGTTTTTAAAATATCAAAAGCCTCCCCTAAAACTAATTAGTTGGTAACAAATCAGCCCAATTCAAATACAAAAATAATATAAAATTGGTATTAAGAGAGAGAAAATAATTTGATTCCTTAACTACCCTCAAGTTTTGTAGTAGGTAGTTAATTTACTATGAACAATATATATCTATTTTAACTGTATCAAATGTGAGGGGTGCAAGTGAAATTGCTTACAAAATCAAGGCTTCAATTTCAAGATTATGCAACTATTACTGCATTCATAGAGCGTAAACAAAAGGTCAGTTTTCTAATTCTACAACAAATGTAGCAACTAAAAATCTCATCTACATATTACACGTGTAATATCATACTATTACAGCTATTATAACACATCAGTTGCATACATTGCTACCAGAGAAACAAAGCATGTAAGCCCTGCTACAACCAACATTTCAATTTAAAAAAGACCATTTGTTGAATAATCACAAATAAAAAAAATTGTCATCATTAAAAGGTTTTTCAATTTAGTAGCATATAACCAACAATCTTTAACCTACATTTTATACAACACCAATACATGTTTTCCATGACAATAAAAGTAACAATCAAGATTTTTTAAAAAAAAAGAAAAAGAAAAAGTTATTATAATTGAATGCCAATCATCAAATGGAGCAGATCATATAGGACATAATACAAACTACATAATGCCATATATGCCATTTTTTGTTTGATCCAATATATTCTTTTTCACTTGCAGAGTCACTATTAAGCATGGTCATCAAGAATTACTTTAACATATGCAATCAAATAATAAAAATTTCCAAAATTTAAAAGCAGAAAAATCTTAGAGGCTGACCTTGAGATTTTCACAATCACCAAAATTTTGACAAAAATTTGTGATCAAATTTCCTCTTCAAGTCTCCTAAATCCTTAGATATGCCTAAAGAAACTATATTTCTCTTATTCCACAAAAACCACTAAAGTATAAATCATTACTTCTACTCATGCACATCAATTATCAGTTATAGAAAGGCACCTATATTTGGCCCCCTTTTGTAATGGCATATTAGAAATTTTTTTAAAAATTTAAAAATTGTCATTGTTTATGTTAAACCTGGTTAATAACAATTTAAATAATCACATGAACATAATTGTGAAATATCTCTTAAGTTGTACAGGTAATTAAGTGATTTCTCCATGATTGATGTAATAATTGAACCCCAATGGCCTAACAGGGGAGGTTTCTGAAATTATCCCTTGTATAAAACATGACCTACACTTCAATTTACAAAATTAAAGTTTATCTACAAATTATGTATATCATGTGTCTAGAAATAATTTATCTCATTGTATTTTAAACCAAAACAATTGTTGATATTATATTCTTAATTTCTATGACTTCTAGTGATCTTAATAAATTTTTATTAAAAAAGGCAAATTATATGTCTTTAATGAAGAATATGAAGGCCAATGCAAGAACAAAAATGCTACATTTCCGATTCATTCATCAAATGAAAGTAACAGCAAAAATTATTAATCACTTTGCGGGTGACAATTTGGATTTTGATTGGGTTTTGGGGGAACGTAAAGTTTTAAGAAAGTAAACGTGATTTTCCAATTTGCCCCACATCAAAATGAAATGAAACGTGTTTGGGATATGAATTTAGATCCATTGGGCTAGGAGTAACTTGACTTAAAAATTTGAGTCCGTAAATCTTGCCCAAAGATTGTTGGGCTAGCCAGTGAGCCCGGGGATACTCTCACAACTTCCTGGCAGTGAAACTCTGAGAGGACTATGTAACTGAGACTTCATGAAAAAAGAAAGAGAAACTCTAACTTATATCTTATATGCTTCCACTTCTCAAACTTTCTCAATCTCTCTCTCTCTCTCTCAAAAGTAAAAGCAGCTCAAGGACTAAGAAAAGTAGAGGATTAAGGATGGAAGACTTTCAATTTCTCTATCTCTCTCAAAAGTGAAAGCAACTCAAGGCCTAGGACGAGTAGAGACAGCAACTAAGGACTAACACAAGTCGAGGATTAAGGATGGAAGACTTTCAATTTGTCTCTCTCTCTCGCTCTCTCAAAAGTGAACGCAACTCAAGGAGGACTAAGGAATGGAAGACTTTCAATATCTCTCTCTCTCTCAAAAGTGAAAGCAACTCAAGGACTAAGACGAGTAGAGGATTAAGGATGGAAGAGGACATTGGAGGAGGGATACACTATTTATATCTTATATGTTTCCATTTCTCTTCTCAAAACATCTCCAATTTCTTTCTCTCTCAACCTTTTCAATTCCTCACTCTCTCAACCTTATTACCAAAATAATACCTTCTCAACCTTGTCAGAAAATCCTCAATTTCTCATTCTCTCAGTCCTTTTCAATTCCGCACTCTCTCAACCTTATTACCAAAATAATACCTGTACGTACCTGGATTTCTCCTTCACAACTATGGTGATGAGCATCTGGAAAAAATCAGTGAATTCCTTCATCCATGTCATCAATCGTGCTAAAGACATCCGTCTCTTTAGACCCTGTACCTGGTGGCCGGACAGCCCAGAACAGTCCGAGTCCCCACCTGAATTGCAAAGCATCCGAGTAGAGGAAACTAATGCAACACATTCCACTGATGAGCCACCCCCAAGACCAGGGGGTGGGAGGCCACATCGAGCCCTAGCACTGCTGATGGTAACATGATGAGCATGAAACTGTTATTGTTGGTGATAGGAGTTTGTTTTACTGCAGTTGGGGCTGCTCTGCAAGCTCTCCAGACTTCAAAACCACTTCCGATGGCTTTTCATTGGTTTTGCATGGCTCTTGAGCTGTCCTTTCTCTCCGCGATTGTGCCTATATATATCCGACCACGTAACCAGCTGGCATCTCTTGTGATGCACCATGCTGCCATTTTCTTGGTGGCCACGGCATTCATGCTGGCCATCTCAATGAACTTTCCGACCCCATTTCTGGTGATCATCATGGCACTCTGCTTCATTGTCATCCTTCTCATCATCGTTGCCAAACTTTTGGTGCCCTGAGACACAATAAATCCATATTCCTAGTAGTTTGTTTGCTTGTTAAGTTTCTACTTTTATTTTAAATTTTTAACTAGCAGTTTATGAGCTCAGTTGTATTTCATGAGGTATTCTCAAAGGTGAGCAGTTATGATATGCTGTTGTAGAATGTCTTTAAAAGAAAAGGAGAGGTCAAGGTGTTATACATGGATATAGCTAGTCCATGCGATTATTTCTTTGAATAAGGATAAAATTCAGCAGGTGTTCAGACGTTTTCATAAATGATTATTTTCTATTTTTTTTTTAATCTTTTCTTTGTTCGAATATGGACATCATGTCGTGATCAAATATCTAATCATAGTTAATTGATCTCCTTCAGTTATGAAACCTACCATTGAATTTATTATCATTGCATCCAAAAAAGAAATGCCAAAGATAGATATAATATAAAAAGGAAAAAAAAAGAAACTAAGAATGAATAGATCTTTTCAGTTTTCAATTATAAAGCTGATGTGGCTTTAGTGAATCACAAAAAGGAACAAGAACAAAGTTTGGAATATCAGATAGTACATGTCTGAGTACTACTGTTGATGGGGGATCCAAAAAAGGAAAGGTAAAAAATTATGAAAAAAAGATGGAGATTAATGCTTTTTTTTTGGGTTAAGTATTTATGTTTTTGTTTGCCACAACAATTTTTCAACTATAACCTTAATGCAATTAACAGAGCATATGTACAAAGAAAGAAAGAGTATTTGCTCTACTCGTTACACGTAATAAATAATGAGTTCCTGTGGAAAAAAAGGGGTTCCTATTGCTTTTTTTTTTTTTTATTTTGTAAGCTCATTTTTGCATTGATGAAGAATCATAAGAGTGGCCACAGAGGGGATTACCCCAAAGCAATACATCAGGATTACAATAAACGAAGTAAACTAACTGGCTTCACTGAAGTCTATGCCCAAAGCAGTCCATGGATGCCATAAATAATGTGAATCCAAGCAATGAGAAATCAAGCTAAAGTGTCATACCAAGTGATAATGGCAAAAAGATGAATTGATGGCTTATATTAAAAAAAAAAAGTCAACTCGAAACAGCATATCTCTCTCTCTCTGTTGTTTGTGGGTTTTTTTTTTTTTTTTTTTTGAGATTGAGATGTAACACTTGGTCTTTAAAAGAATGCAACCTTCAGAATACAACAATATAGGTTTTGCCTTAGATTTAACTGTCGTCTTCTAATCCTTCGCTAACCACTTTCCTTATTGTATCCATAGCTTCTAAGTCAAATATTAATAGTTCATTTTTTCTATTTTATTTCCTATATTTATTTAAAGAATTATGGAACTCAAAGTCGTTTAGTTTTCTTTTTATCTTTGGTGTTTTTGGTTTTTCTTGTTTTGTTGAGAATTTAGAGTCTATTAAAATTTGCCTTGAAGCTATCCCTACAGTAAGGAAGAGGTCAGCAAAGGATTAGAAGACAACAGTTAAATCTAGGGTTAAACCTCTATTGCTGTACTCTGAAGTCTGAAGGTTGCATTATTTTGGAAACCCAGAGTGATGCATTTCAATCTCAAGCACACAACGAGCCCTCAAACAAAAGCAATAAAAAAATAATAAAAAGAGAGAAAAATTAGATTTTGTTGGTTTTGTGTTTGACTTTTTCTTAAAACAAGTTGTCGTGTTTATACCTTTCATCTAATGAACATCACGCGACTACTTCTTCCCTCTCTCATAATTAATAAACCTCTCCAATTAATGGTCTTTCAAGTGATTGATGAATTAATAAAAAGAACACTAAGGTTGTGTTTGATAAAATTGAAATGTGAAATGTGAAACCTAAAGTCTGAATCAATTAAATTATTGAATTGTTGAGTATTAAATAAAATATACTTGAATTTATATTGCATTCAGTGATAAGTAAATAGTTTATAACTTATTTTTTGGAGCAAGTTTTGCGTAGAAATTCAGTGCCACTTAATTAATTTAGATGCTTAATTTTTGGTTATCAAACGCATTTTAACATATTAAAATCTAAATTCATTAAATTTAAGTGATGAATTGGGTTATCAAACAAGGCCTAAGAAGAAGATTAGAGAAGAATCAAAAGTAGAGCCCTTACAAAAGTGCAATAACTAAATTGATTCACATGGCCATGTAAGTATCATTAGTAGATGCCCAAAATAATTTGGGGTCACATTATTGGCATTTGATATCTTTACTTCATACAGTAGGGTTTGGCAACCCTTTGAGCAGATGAGATCCATTGACGAATTGACTGCCGTGTTTTCAACCTGATATTCTATCACCAATTTCTTCGCTTCGCAACCAAATAGTCAGGTGTAGTTCGAACAACATTTTTTTAAAATGTAGGCTAAAAGCCATGATCAAACTTACTTCGTTTTTATTTTTTGTCTTCTATCTTTTATGTAATTTGTAAATCTTTGAAAAGGAAAAAGCAATATCCATACCATGCTATGCTTGACTTGTGTAGTAGAAGCTCGATGATACAAGGCCCTCTCCTTTCCTTTCTTTCGAAATTAAAAAAAATAAAGAACCATCACTCTAATCTCTTTTAAGAGTCTCTGTCAGAATTAGAATTGCAATTATGTCTAATAAAAATATAGAACAGGACAGATTTGTATTTATTTGGTAGCTGAAGTAGGATGGACGAGGATAATTTTACAAGTTTTAAGGCTAAGGCATGAAATATTAGTTGTTTATCTTATATATATACATATATATAGATAGATATAGATGACGGGTATTTTACATACGTGCAAGTTAAAAAAAAAAAAAACCGAATTACACCCATTCACTGCAAGTATACAGGTCAACTAGTAGTTTAGGGTATATATCGGGTCGATCCCACGAGGAAGAATGAACAATTACCGGTATTACTAAATCTTCTCTATTATTTAGACTATCAATGAATTATAACAAATTTAACCTATTGTAATTATACAAAATAACAAATAAAAGCTCCTTAGGTTGTGGTATCCCTAACTACTCATGCAAGTGCTATATTTGGATCATTGAGTACTACATCTAGGCTAGTTATGGTGTAATTTCCTTGTGCATTTGAATCCTACTTTCGTAGTGAATCAATTATACTTATAATTAATCCATACATATTCTCATGGTTATGAAATTAGCTACAAGTTCATTTATTCAGTGAAATTACATGAAATGCATCACTAAAAACCACATAGGTGCACCTCTACTTTTGTGAGTGCACTCCCTATGTTTAGCACTTCTTGAACCAGTGCTAAATCTCAATTTTCATTGCAGAAACAACACCTTAGATAATCACAATCAATGGTACCAGATTAATCATGATTTAAAGAGCAAAAGTGCTAAATAACTTGCTCAAATCATAGCAATCAAATAACCAAATAATAAACACTAACAATTATAGAAAGTTCAACCAAACCCAAGGCTTAAACTTTAGAGACACATATTAAACACAAAATCCAGAACTTGTATATTAACTAAACTTGGAATCAAGTACAAAAGATAAAGAGTTTGGAAGGAATGTAACCCTTGTCACATGAGTTCACCTCTTTGCCTTCTTCATCCTCCATCTTCATCTTTGCCTAGCTAATAAACAAGAATGGATGAACTACTAGCTAAACTATCCTACACTAAGAAGAATGGCAGAGCTACATTTTTGCAGTCCAGGCTTTCTCCCGTATCTCTCTCCTCCCTCAATCTTGCAATGAATTTGGCTATATAAAGATGAAAGATTGGTCAAGACTTGAGGTTTACACCTCCCTTTTACAGCTGGGAATGATTCTCACATGTCTAGCATCACATGTGAGTTGGTGGAGGTGAAATTGAGTTTTACGCGTACATAGCAGCCTTTTCTGACCACAATCCGGCCAAATTCCCGCCGGGTTACTACAGTGACCATTTGGTCACTTCTGGTTCAAAAAGAAAATATATAAGAATAATCAAAGGAGGAGTATAACCTTTATCGACTATATCAATCACTTACTTGCAAAATTAAGTAAAGAGAAGAAATCTCATTAAACATGTAAAATTATAGGCATAATTTTCCTCACTTTACCAAATATACTTTCTAAAATGTAAAAAATTCTAATTGCATAATAACTATTTTCAAGTTAAATGAGGACTAAACCTTCCAAAATACACATAAAGTTTCAACAATTGGAAGAATTAAACTCTTAAGGTTGGAACAATTTAGCCCTTTTTAAAATAAAAATGCAAAAAATTAAAGAATTTTTGGGCCATAGTGCAATATTGGAAAAGATTTTAGAAAAATTTTGACAGAGTTTCCCCTTATAAATGGACAAAACTCTCTGCCAAAAAACCCAATTTCAAGCAAATTATCCATATGGCAAATAATTCAAACACAATTCCAACATTTCTAAGCATTTAAATCCACAAAATATCATCACCTAGCAAGTAAATGCAAGTTCAATATTTTCCTCCCCCACACTTAAACTTCACATTGTCCTCAATGTGAGAAAAGGAAAATAAATAAAGAGTAAAAGAAAATACTGCTCAATTGAGCTTGCGTAATCCGAATCCATGGCCAAGTGACGAATTTCCAACCATAAGAAGTCTGAAAACATAGATGAAGATCATTTGGATTAGTTTACACAAAAGAAATAATGAAAACCACTAAAAATTAAACATCACAAATACTACAGAAAATAAAAGAAAAACTAGTGGCAATGTCACGAGGTGACGAGCACTCCCTCAAGTAGTCGCTTGGTCAGGTGAAGATGGTGGAGTCGGAGGAGCTTCAATACCCAGCTTGGTCTCGATGCGACGAAGACGCTTGGAGTTCCGTTTGTTCTCTTGGCGGCTCTTCTTCACCTCAGCCTCGACGCAAAGCAGCTTATCCATTATCTTTTTCAAAAACGACCGAGTGTCCTGAGGTGAGGATGGACGACGGGAGAAAGACGGCTCAGTTGAGACCGGTGGGGTGGTTGTTTCAACCCCTTGAGCTCCTTCAATACGTTCAATCTCAGCTTCCTCCTCGTGCCGAATGTCTCCTTGAGCACCTTCTTGAGTCGAAGGACCACCTACGTCTTTACTCTTCAAAATAAACCTGTAAAAATCCAATGTAAAGACATCCTTCTTCTTGAGACCTGCAGGGATAGCATTAGAAAAATCCACTCCAACTCTTTGGAACTCAAAGGTCAAGAACCGAGGATATGGGAAGGCATGTTTGATGTCGTTACTGCGAACCACAGCCCACATGTGGTTGGTGATAATGCTTTCCAATGGAATGCCTTGGATGTTTCCTAAGCCATTCTCCATTTTATCCAAGAAATAGATGTCACTTGTGCGCACCTCATTGGTTCCACTTGCCGTCGGAATTATGTTGGAGGCGAACAAGTAAATTAGAAGACGTTGCGACTCCGAAAATGATGAAGTCAATACCAAATATCGCCCCGTCTTCCGAGTAGCCTTGTACTCAACCCCCAAGCGTCCAAGTGCCTCTAGTATGTTCCAAGAGTCCAAATCATTGGGTTTGAAAGCTTTCTTCAAATCTACCTATTCCCCACATCCGAAACATGAAGATAACGCTCCAAATCACTTCTATGGACTCGAACTTTTCTCCCTCTCACTGTACTGGTAATCACCTCCGTGTCGTAGTGAAAAACCTTCTTGTCCTCCACATTCGCGTAGAATTCTCGGACAAGCTCCTCATAATAGAAGTTTGGGATGTTAAAGAAGTTTTCCCATCCCAATTTGGCAAAGGAAGCCTTGAGATGGTAAACCTCCTCAACATCCAGAGTGACATCTTTCTCCACCAATACCTTAGCTCCCTTCCTAGCGTTGTACCAAGCTTCATTTTCGGCGGAGGTGAAGCGCGACTTATCATAAGGGACTTCCTCCTCTTGTTTCCCTTGTGCCTCTTGTTCCTCTTGTTGTTCTTGTTGTTGATTCTCCTCCTCGGATGATGGCTCATCTTGAAGCACAAGGCGTCTACTCGCTTTTCTTTTCAAGCGCGGTGGTCTAGACGTAGACGCTTCTCCTCTCCTATTGGGAGGAGATTTCAGACCGGCTTTCTTAGTGTGAGCCATTGTACCTAAATTCAATAATTAAACATTAACTTCATTTAATAGGTACATTGCTAAGTAAAGATAATGAAAACTCATTCACTTTTACCTCTTTATCTTTAATTAGCCAATCTTATCAACTTACTCACATAATAATTAGCAATTAACTTCATAAGCAAGACTTTTACAATTGATTATCAACAACAAATGCTTTTTTTATTCTTTTCCAATTGAAACATTTAAGTAAACAAACCTATTAGAGGAAACAAAATGAAATAAATTCACAACTTACTCCCAAATGGCCTATTTAAGTGTTATTAACATCTTTACCATGAATTTTAAACTTAAAAAGGTCATTAATTCTCCTTTTACCAAAATTTCTAGAATAAACATGCTAAAATTTCAAAGATAAGCCAATTAAGCCTAAATTTAGCATGTAAATATTCTAGAACAATCCATTAATCTCATACAATTTTATTCAATCCAATTAGCCCAAAAATTTAGGTAATAATTACCAAATCAAATTAGTCCTCAAAATTAGCTAAAAATTGCTAAATTCACCTAATCATCACAAACCCATGAGTTAAACATCACCAATAATCATCAATAAGCTCAATAAGCACAATGTAAAGCACCAAACTTCACAAAATGAAAAAAATTCGAAATTGCCCAAAAATAGAAAAAAATAAAAATTGGCAAAATTCAAATGACAACATTTGGTGAAGATTTGTTACCTCAAATCCGAATTAAAACTTGTTTTTGAAGGATTTTAAACTATGAAATCAACTCACAAGGGAGAGGGGAGTGTTTTGGTGTATTTAGTTTGGAGATTTGAGAGTGAAAAGATGGATTTTAGGAGTAGTGTGTGTTTTAGGTGTGAGTGTGTGTGAAGGTTGAAGAAGAGTGGAAGAAGAAACTTGCGCGAAATTGGCCAGAATCCGGCCGGATTATCGGCCGGATTCTGGCCAGTGGCTAGAAATTTTTTTTTCAAATTCGCCTCTCAATCCGGCGGTTAATCCGTCCTAAAATTGGCCAGATTCATAGGCGGATTTCTACAGTACCATTTTTTTAAAAAAAATTTCTGCATATCCGGGCGAAAACTGGCCGGATTTCCGACCGGATTCAAGCCAGTAGCTTGAAAAATTTTTGTTTCGCCTCCCCTGTCAATCCGGCCAATTTTTGGCCGGATTTACTGCAGAAATTTTTTATTTTTGCAGTTTTTCCTTCAATTTTTCATTTACAAAATTTTTTACTCACCCAATTTTCAACTTTCTTCATTTTTTTTCAAGAAAACTCACCTTAAACATGAAAAATGTGCTTTCTCAACCAATTGCACCTTGAAACATGAAATCATGCATCCATATAACTTTAGCATAAAGCACTTTAAATGCATGAATTGGATCAAATGAACAAGAAAACTCCCTTCTTGCTTCCTTATAAGCTCATTTGCACTTGAAACAATTTTGCATAAACCATTGCCATTGCCACCCATAAAACACACAAAAACACTGATTAAACAATTTAAACTTACTAAAAACAAGAAATCGTTGGGTTGCCTCCCAACTAGCGCTTCTTTATAGTTATTAGCTTGACTATATCACCTCATTTTTTCAAGGAGGCTTAGTTAACGAATAATCCACCATTTTTGGACGTGGTGGATCATTAAATGGTGACTTTATAGCAAAAGCCACATGATCTAATGATGTGAGAAATAGAAGTGACTTACCTATCCCAAGTGTTTCATAGATATTATCTTGAGTATGCACCACTTGAGAACTTACCAAAGGAAATGCCATGAGAATATCTTGGGCAGAAATACCTTTAAAACATGTACTTTTAATACACTCCTCAAGAGGGGTGAAAAATGAGTCATTAAAGCTCACCTCTTGAGGTTCAAAATTAGTTTCAAAAACATTATCATGTGAAATGGATATTTGCTCATTAAAACACACTTGAGATTCATCATTTTCATCCAAATGCAATCCATTTTTACATACAACAATCCTACTATTCATGCTAGGATCATTTTGCAAATTATTAGAAGAAATAACTTCACACAATACATTCAATTGCTCATGTATTCTACCAAAGTGAGAAGCCAATTCATCTATTCTTTCCTCAATCCTATCAAAACAGTCGGAAGTTGCATTTGCTAGCTGTTCTATTACTAAATCAAATTGATTAGAAAAATTTTCTACAGCTAACTCCTAAGATGCATTAGAATCAATAGCTAATGGTTCACTTTCTAACTCCCAAGGTAGAGGTGCATTAGCTAACTTCTCTATTGCCAACTCCCAAGATGGTTTTGATTCATATTGGACACTTTCAGGTTGGTAATCATAAAAATATGGATAATCACTATATGTACGTTGATTATCCCAACCATAAGCAGGAGAATTGCTCCAATTAGCACTATATCGATCAAAACAAGGATTGTAATACTCTAATTCATCATAATAATCCACATTTTATGCTTGCATACATGTATTAGTAGCATGATAACCTCCACACAAGTCACAAATCACATGATAAGAATTAAAAGTATTAACATTCCTCCCTTGCTTAATTTCATGCATAATTGTGTCCATTTGAACTTGTAGCATCATAACATCAAATTTAGCCTTTAAGCACCTTAAACCATCTTCAAAAGACATACATTCAGCAAATTCTTGATTACCTCTGTTGAAGGAGCTTTGCACTTGGTAACCATCCATTTCCAAACTTTTATTTCTCAAGCAATGTCCTCCAAATTGACCTACCCTTCTCATCACCTAAATTTGCTTTTAAACAACCTCAAAAGCAAAATTAGTAAGAAAAATAGGTAATGAAACACACACACATAAAACACAAAAATGACAGAAAATAACATTCACACTATAACTAATGAAATGTCTAAACTAATAAAGTTGCTCTTCACACCAATATTGCCAAATCTTCCCCGGCAACGGCGCCAAAAACTTGACGGGTATTTTACATACATGCAAGTTAAAAAAAAAAACCGAATTACACACGTTCACTGCAAGTATACAGGTCAACTAGTAGTTTAGGGTATATATCGGGTCGATTCCACGAGGAAGAGTGAACAATTACCAGTATTACTAAAGCTTCTCTATTATTTAGACTATCAATGAATTATAACAAATTTAACCTACTGTAATTATACAAAATAACAAATAAAAGCTCCTTAGGTTGTGGTATCCCTAACTACTCATGCAAGTGCTATATTTGGATCATTGAGTACTACATCTAGGCTAGTTATGGTGTAATTTCCTTGTGCATTTGAATCCTACTTTCGTAGTGAATCAATTATACTTATAACTAATCCATACCTATTCTCATGGTTATGAAATTAGCTACAAGTTCATTTATTCAGTGAAATTACATGAAATGCATCACTAAAAATCACATAGGTGCACCTCTACTTTCGTGAGTGTACTCCCTATGTTTAGCACTTCTTGAACCAATGTTAAATCTCAATTTTCATTGCAGAAACAACACCTTAGATAATCACAATCAATGGTACCAGATTAATCATGATTTAAAGAGCCAAAGTGCTAAATAACTTGCTCAAATCATAGCAATCAAATAACCAAATAATAAACACTAACAATTATAGAAAATTCAACCAAACCCAAGGCTTAAACTTTAGAGACACATATTAAACACAAAATCCAGAACTTGTATATTAACTAAACTTGGAATTAAGTACAAAAGATAAAGAGTTTGGAAGGAATGTAACCCTTATCACATGAGTTCATCTCCTTGCCTTCTTCACCCTCCATCTTCATCTTTGCCTAGCTAATAAACAAGAATGGATGAACTACTAGCTAAACTATCCTACACTAAGAAGAATGGCAGAGCTACATTTTTGCAGTCCAAGCTTTCTCCCGTATCTCTCTCTTCCCTCAATCTTGCAATGAATTTGGCTATATAAAGATGAAAGATTGGTCAAGACTTGAGGTTTACACCTCCCTTTTACAGCTGGGAATGTTTCTCACATGTCTAGCATCACATGTGAGTTGGTGGAGGTGAAATTGAGTTTTACGCGTACATAGCAGCCTTTTCTGATCACAATCCGGCCAGGAATCCGGCCACAAATCCGGCCAAATTCCGGCTGGATTACTACAGTGACCATTTGGTCACTTCTGGTTCAATTTCCAGCTCTGCTCCGATTTTGCATCAACTTCCACTGAACTTTTCTTGATGATAAAAGCTTATTTAGCTCTTGACCAAAACATGAAACTTGTAACTCTTTGAGTTACTTTCCAATGCATCAAGAATCACCTCATTTGGATCTGTGTAGGCTGAGAAATGACCGAAATACCCTTGCCTGGTCATTGGCCTGTTTTATTTTCGACCAGTAGAAATTTGCTACTGTAATTCAGCTTTTTGACTTTGAAAACCTTCAAACTGGTTCAGATGTCTTCACCAAAGTTGTAGATCTATCTCTTATCTTCAAATTGGTTCAAGAATCATCTCAATCCGATCATTGTAGCTCAAGTTATAGCCAAAATACGAAAATGTGTCAAAACTGTCAAAATGCACAAAATCCCACTAAAAAGTGATAAAAACCTCATTTAATCACTTAAAAGCATTTTTCACCAATTATACCCAAAATGATTCATTTTCTTCCAATAATATAACTAAAGTGACTAAAAATAATATAAAATATCATACAATTATTACGTAAATTAGTCACTTATCAATAGACACCTCTAATCCTTTTTGTTTCAATATTATATGATCTTAATATGTAGCTCTTCCTTTAAAAACTCCTGTTTATTAAAGATAAGGAGTCAGATTTGTTAAAATTGAAACATGAGTGATCAAAAGTAGGATATACTTTTTTTTTTCCTGTTGGGTCAAAACGTCCATGTGAGAGTTTATTCAAGAAAAAGTTAATGCATCCATATTGTAGTAAGGCCAGACTTACCTATCTCCTTAGCAGTTGAGACAGCATAACTAGAAGATATATCTTTTGTGTGGTCTTTAGAAGGCAGTTGGCAATTGGCATAAAATGGAAGAGGAAGTTAAGAGCTAGAGATGACAAAACTCTTTATTTATTTATTTATTCTTTGGTGTTTTTTATGCTCTCTATCCATTTTTATGGAGCAAATAAACACAAAAGATTTTTAAAAGTAAATTAAAAAAAAAAGCGAAAAGAAAAGAAAGAGTGGTGTTCTGTACCCACAGTTGATCCAATTCTCAACTAAGGGCACGTGTTGGACTTCTATAGGTCCTAGGGAATAGAATTTTTGTTTTTGATAATCGTAGGGAATAGATTTAGGAGAGGGTTTCTTTCAATCCCATGTTGATAAATGCCCACTTTGGAGGACATACGATACCAAACTTATTAATAACCGTAATGGTAAAGCCCATTTCGTGGTGGCCATCGCAATGAACGATGTTTGCAGAGTGCCTGAGCATTAGGGGTGGGCACGAGTCGTGCACCTGCTCTGTACGCACTAAACTGATTCTTTTTTTTTTTTTTGACGAAACGATAGGAATATATGTATTACTTGGGCCAAAAGTAGTTACACCCGAGCAAAGGCTCGATACATACACTGTGCATCTAGCACATTAGACTGGGATTAACCCATTCTATATCCTGATAACTGCTCAAAGCTTGAGCACTAAATTGAACACTAAAATCATTACTATTGCCTATGTCTAGGTAAAAGGAGCATTTGTAAAACATGGAGCTCATCTCATGGATATCTTGTATCACAGTTACTATTCTTTGATGCACTGATTCGACTCGCATTTTATCGGCCAACCATTTTGTTACCCTTATCAACTCCGTATATCATCTGGTATTCATTGAAAAATGGTCGGATTAACGGATACCTGCCCCACTCCGTTCTTCATTTATTTTTTTAAAAAACTAATTTATACTAATTTAGTTTTGTATTTTACATATTCATCTAAAATTCAATACAGATTTTATCCAAAAAGAAGCCTCAAACCAAAAAACAAACATACAAAGAGAATACAAAAAAAAAGGAAAAACATTAAAAGAATTAAAAACAAATGAAAATTGAAATAATTAGTACTCTTTTCTCATATATATTTTACATCAATCAAGCTCTTTCCTAAAAAAACATAATCCTTTCAATCTTATAAACAAATAGTCTCTCATATTTGCAGAGCAATTTGCTCAATGAAATTACTTAGTTAACTCTAAAAATATTATTTTGTAGTATGTTTATATAGGAGTGCAAACGAGTCGAGTCGAGTCGAGCCTCCAGTTAATTTCATGAAACTCGAGCTCGAGCTCGAGTTCGATGAGGTCAAAATGTCAAGCTTGAATTCGAGCTTAAAAAATAAAAAAATAATAATTATTTTATTTTTAAAAATGAATAAAATAATAATTTTTTAACAAATAATAAAATATTGGGGATATATGTGGAATTTTAATATTAAAATAAATATATATAATCGAACTCGCAAGCCGCTCGCTAGCCAACGAGCTTAATGTTTTTGAACTCGAACTCGACTTGATTAGCTCCAGCTCGACTGGAGTTCGATATTGACCAAACTCGAGTCAAGCTCGTATTCGAACTCGATTCGTGAGCAGCCCTATGTGTATATACATTATATATATATATATATATATATATATATATATATATGCGGGACAGGTTGGATACCTTGTGAGTTCTTAATCCTGTGACCCTAACCCACCTCATATATGAGATGATATTCGACTCTTTTTTGACTAGGTCAAATAATCTCTTTTGATTCAATCAAATATTGGGGATATATGTGTAATTTTAATATTAAAATAAATATATATATAATCGAACTCGCGAGCCGCTCGCTAGCCAACGAGCTTAATGTTTTTGAACTCGAATTCGACTTGATTAGCTCCAGCTCGACTCGAATTCGATATTGACCGAACTCGAGTCAAACTCGTATTCGAATTCGATTCGTGAGCAGCCCTATGTGTATATACATTATATATATATATATATATATATATATATATATGGGACAGGTTGGATACCTTGTGAGATCTTAATCCTGTGACCCTAACCCACCTCATATATGAGATGATATTCGACTCTTTTTTGACTAGGTCAAATAATCTCTTTTGATTCAATCAAATAATACAGATCAGATATCCTATTTTCAAATCAAATGGGATATCGCGGATTTTTAAGCCAACGGATAATTTTGCCCACATCTACTGAGTCCTAGTAAATACTAATAATCATAGAAAATCCTCTTTTGAAGAACTTACTTGGAATGTTTAAGTAGCTTGCTTTGACCATTTGTCATGTAGTAGTAGATTGAGTAAATCCCCCAGCCAGCCCTCAAATTATTTATCCACGTGCTTCTTAAATTGTTTAGGACAGCTCTATCAAGTTTATCTTTTTACTTCCTTTTTTTTAACCAATTACTAATCAAGTAGTAAATATTGGTAAAAAAAAGACCTTTTAAACAAAAGTAGTAAATATTGGTATGATTATTTTTCTTGTATGGTTGGGGAAAGATTCACTTTTTTTTTTACTGTGCAGGGGGTAGCTGTTCAAAAAAATATATATAAAAAAAGATTTTAGGGTTTAACTTATATTCCGTTAGATGTGCCCAATGTTTATAACTTATGATGCATTTGTTTAATGTAATATTATGGTTAATGTGCTTGTAACATATTACCTTGTGCAATTCTAATTGACTTCATTCTCCTAAATTTAATCTAGTATAAAAGATACGTTCCGGTATTTGAATGAACAGAGTCCACAATTTTACGTCTAGACAATGATTTACCTAATTTCTTCTTTACTGTATTAGTAATTTATTATTGTACAGTATTGTACACAGAAAAATTAATTCAATGGAAATTCTAGTTAGTGCTTGTTTAAATATTTAAATAGTTATACCGGTATCCAAACAGATTTTTATAATCCAAACCCATAGAGCTGGTTCGGAAAAATAGACCCCATTTCCTCAATTTTCGTACCGTTCTCTGCCAATCTATGGTAAAAAGACCACAATAATCCGTTGAATAAGACTCCCAATCCAAAAGGCATGCCAAGAGCGCATCTAACAACTCACGTGATTTCCTTTATCCAATCCTACCTCGAAACTTACTTGGCTATTCTCTTCTCTTGAATATTACAAAATCCAATCAGTGCATCAATGATCTAACCAACGAGAAATCTGCAACGGATCTTCTATCTCATATCCTGTGTCACTCTCTGTCCCACTTTTTATTACATTGCTATTTCTCCTTCATAAACATCATGTTTTAGTTCTTTTTTGTTTTCTTAAGATTCAATAACTATTAATTGAGTAATACATAAAATTTAACAAAATAAAAAAATCAAAATGCATAAAAAATGAGATTTTTTATAAATTTTCTGCTGTATTTTTTAATTTTATATTATATATTGCTTTTTTGAAGTTGTTGTATTTATTTTTTACTGAATTAATAGTTATTGAATCTTAAGGAAATAAAAAAGAACTAAAACATGATGTTTATGAAGGAGAAATAATAATATAATAAAAAGTGGGACAGAGAGTGGCACAGAGTGTGGGATAGAAGATCCGTTGCGCGAGAAATCTCATCAAACAAAAATCTAAAAATCCTAAATTCATAATCAAAATTATTCTCAACCCTCTCACCATTCAATGTTTTCCGTCACTCTTTACACCTTTTTTTTATTTCAATATCTGTGATTGACTTAGAATTTCAGAAAATCACTCTCAAATAACTGTGATTTATTTGACTTGGAATTCTAAAAAATCACTACTCCTATTATGAAAAATAAATTTGTTTGCAAATGTCAAATTTTTAGGATGGGCTGCTTAAGGGGCCGAGGATCGGATGCCTGTTAAGAGACACCATAAAACCAAAATTAAAAGAAAAACTCTCGTCGCAACTTGCCCTCACACTGTCAAGGTCGAAAATAGCAGCATCTGGCAGCAACTGAGACTGAGGAGCAGCCCATAATTGAGGAGTCCTCGTCCTCCTCCACCTGCCATTGATTGTGATCTGATAAGGATGCAATGGCCATTGCTACTAGTCACAGAGTTTATTTTACAGCTGTTAGTGCTGCTCTGCAAGCTCTCTAAGCTTCCGATCAGCTGCTTCCCCAAAGTTTCCGCTGGTCTTTGCATGTCCATGGAGTTCTTTCCTTGTTTTGCTGGTCTTCGTATATATCAGGCGCCATTACAAAGTTGCAGCTCTTGTTGTAGAGCATGTTGGGATTTTCTTTGGACGCCACGGCATTCATGGTGGCCATGACAACGAACCTGTTGATATCGGTTGCAGTGAAAAATAATTCAAGTCCATTCTACATCAGCTGCCAAATGTTGATGTTTAATTGCTATCCCTGAATACACGTATTTGCCTTGGTTCACATGAAGTACATTCTCCTGTGTTGATTTTACCTTTAATGGAGGTAAATGTAACACCACTAAACTGTTTACCTCCATTACTATAGGACTTAACTGTTGAAATCTAGGACTCGTATCCTAAAGCTTCGGATGGGGTAGTCATGAGTACCAAGGTACAGATGTAACCACAAGGCATAGCTTTTTCTGGGTATTGCATATCTCCTGTTACGTAGAGCTTCTAGAAACAAAGCAAAATGGCCCTTGCAGTAAAAATATATATATACTAATTCATGCTCTACTTTATTGCTATTTCAATTTTCATACTAGTCTGATTCATTACAAATATACAGTATGTCTTCTTAACACTTTTATTAACCAACTGTTTTTCGAGTGAATATGTCAAAGTAATTTCATCGAATGTACGAATTCGTATTTAGAATAATTATTTATGTTTCTAAAAATATATAAATGTGCTATAGTCATAACTGGAATAGTTAATTTCGGACATGCCAAAGAACATAGTCAGGGTTCGCAATTGTAGGTCGCGATCGCGGTTGTCCCATGTCGATTGTGACATATCAATTAAGAATTGACAGATACGCGCATCATAACATATAAGAGTTTTTAAAATTTTTTAAGAAAATTACCAAAAATAGAAAATACAATAACAAGCACAATCACCCATTTATATTTGTTGAATACCTACAATATCATATATAGTCACTAACTATTTAAATAAAATAACGCTGTTGTAATCATAGACCTATAGCATTAACAGTAAATGATTTTAGCATCAAGTATACCTCCCATTCCTATTTTATGTGACATTAAAACTTACATGTAAATTTAAAACCATTATATCGTATGTAACACAGTAAGAATCCCAATACACACAAATAAGTAGTAGTGTCTTACCGTTTTACCTAAAATTCAACCATTAATTTTCTTTTTTGCTTATTTTCAATTATTTTCCTAAAATTCATTTAACACCAGTAATAGAAATATGTGAAACAAATGAATGACAGTTGTCGCGCCCCATTTTTTGAAAAAATAATATTACGATTACGGGTTTATAAAAATGAATTTTTTTTATTGATTTTGAGTGAAAATGAGTTTTTGATTTTTAGAAAATAAATAAAGAAAATGGGCCTAAATGGAACATAAAAAATGCGACGATTTTGAACCAAAACAATAGTTTAAAAAGGGTTTTTAACAAAAAAATAGGAGTCGTCACTTGGTATTGAGTTAAGGTGTACCAAGCCACCTAAAATGAATTTAAATAAACAAAAAGTAAAGAAAATCCTTTTTAAACGACCCCAGGTCTTCGAAAATCAAAAGAAATGGGTTCAGGAGTCACGATTGAAGAAAGGGAAGGCAAGGATGAAATCTAAAGCACCCTTTCAACCTAGTCAAGGCTAGTTGCGTAATTTAGTTGAAAAACTTTTCTTAATTTAATCTAATAACTTATCACATTTGGATGTTAGTATATGAATGCAAACCTAGACTTAATGGTTATCGGGAGGGTCACTATGTCTCTTCGAATTTTAGTTGGTGTAAATCGCATTAATTGCAACGCCCAAGAGTGACTCTTTGAAGAGGTCACGAATATGCAAAATATGATACTTGAAGAAAAGAAGAGAAAAGAAAATAATAATATACAAATATACATGACCTAAAGGAATGCATCATAACGGGTGCGGGGAACTTAACATTCGTGACTAGATTTTCCTTTTTATAGAGGGAATACGAACGTGCTAAGGCTAAGAGTCCATACTCGTCCATATCCCATATTTAAAGGGTGATTTTCCTAATTTAATCAAGTAAATGCACTAACCTACTTTTAATTTTTCTAAAATGGGATGCAAGTTTAGATGTCATGTTTCGTACATAAAGGTAAAGGATATCATATAAAGGAAATAACATGCATAATGATAAAGATTCTAAAAAGTAGAAAGTATGCATGAAATGTAGTGATTGTCACACAAACATGATCTAACGCGTAGACGGTCCTAAAGGGTCTAGCGTTAGACTAGCCCATGTCTATAAGTTTCCACTAGCATTGGACTAGTGAGAAATCGGAAAAGAGGGCCACAACTAGCGTTGGACTAGTGTAGAATTGGAAAAAAGGGCCACAACTAGCGTTGGATTAGTGTGGTGACATCATGTATTTATTATAATCAAATAAATCATATAAAACATAATGAAAACAAATAAAATGAATAAATAAATAAAATAATTAAAGGCATTAAAAAAACATGCAATTACACACATAAAATCACATAGGAGTACATAAAAAATTTTAAATAATAAAAGAAAATACCTCCCCCTTGAAGTAGTAGCTAATTGGGTTTGGTTTTACTTAGACCTGACAATTGGACGGGTTGAGCGGTTTTGTGCGGGTTGATATTGGGTTTTTATTTAAATGGGTTATACCCAACCCGTCCAACTTTAAATTGGATTACTTTTGGGTTGGGTCATATTGGGTCATCTCAAACCCATGACCCAAATATAACCCAATATATTAATTAATAGATTTTGATACATAAATTATCTCAAATATACTTTTACATACAAAAAATTTTTAAAAGCAGCAAGAAGAATACCTAATCAGGAAAATATTCGAACAACCATGTTCATATGGCACAAATTTAGAATTATCCATACAGGTTGTAGCTTCCAAATTAAAGCAATGAACGAAAAAGAAAAAATCTGTTGAACTAAGAACTGAAGCTGCCTAAATACTCAATATTTCAATCCTGGATTTTTGGACATTAGAGAGAAGTACTCCTCGAGGCTTAGGAGCTCAAGATCACCAAACATAAAAGGCTAAAAGGCATACGAAAATTACCCAAAAAGACATAGAATTACCCACAACTAGTTCATTATCATCATCATTTCATCCATCACTTCCTCACCTCTGTTCACCTCAGCTCTTAAAGAATCTTTGTCACTTTTCACACACAGACACAGAATCTTTGTCACTTTTCACACACAGACACACACTCAAAATACTATGGCTGAGCTGATGTTTTCCTGGATTTTTGTTTTCTTGTTGGTGAGCAATATTGCTATTCCAGGACATGGACAAAATGATGATGGCTCAATTCCAGGAGTTAGTGAAGCTAGGAGAGCACTTGTGCCTGCTATGCTCATGGCACTTGAGCAGCATTCAACCCCAGTGATATAACAAATGGACATATACTAGAACAGCTGCAGCAAAAATAAGATGGCAAGTATTAACAACCAACAAATAAGCAGAAGCAATGGAAGAATTGGACACACAAAAGACAACCACATTCAGAATAAACACATAGAACTCATGTTACTACTTTCCGTGTAACTAGAAAGCATAGCAATCATATGCTTATGTAGATACCCACTTGAGAACACTTCAAATGCGTACGGGAGAAAACAACAGACATGCACTATGAATCAGCTTTTGTAGTGATAATACCCAAACAACATAAATTCTAACCAGCGAAAGGTATATAAGATGAGTTAAAAACAGAGTACAACAAGTATTCTAAAATATCAAGTTCACATGACATACTTACTAAGTATCAACATTTGCATATGCATCTTGTTCAGCAATAAATCTACTAATATCACTTCCAAGATCTTGCTCCTCGTCTTCTTGTTCACCTTCAAAATCTTTATCAGGACTCTCTAAAATTTAGCAGATTTAATCAACCAATGAAGAAAATAATTAAAGAGATCCTAAGCTACTGAAAATTAACAGTCAATGCAACTAAATATCTAATTTACCTTCACTATTATACAACCAATCTCGAGAACATAGTAGTGTCTCCACATTATCTGGCAACATAGAAGTTCGAAATTTTCCAAGAATCCTCCCACCATGACTAAAAGCAGACTCAGATGCTATAGTAGTAATAGGAATACTGAAGATATCTCAAGTCATAAGTGAAAGCTCAGGATATCTAATTCTACTCTCCTTACAATAAGTCAAAACATTCAAATCTGGTTGTTGCTTACGATCTACTAGTCGCTCCTCAAGATACAACTCCAACTCAGATTTGTTACCACTTGCCCCTTGTTGAGATTGGTACACATCAAAACCCTACAAATATCATAAATATTGAACGTTTAAGGTTATATAAATTGAAACAAAATACAAAAACATGTGAATCAATTTTACTCACATCCATGAGATCTCTAGTTTGTCCATCATCACCATTAAAAGTACCCTCCATTGGTGTAGCAGTAATTGCAGTATTGGTCTTAGAGTACTCTTCGAACAAATAAACAACTTTTGTTTAATACTAAGAACCATTTCATCCCGTGATTGAGGATCCAACACAAAAAAGCAATATTCCACAAACTGGAGCTTGTAACGAGGATCCAAAATAATGGCAAATGATAAGATAACACTATAGCAGTCCCAATACTTTTGAAATTTGGTCTTCATATTAGAAGCCATTTCACTGATCAAAAAATCTGGACTATTGGCCTCTTTATTTAAGAGACATTGAATCTTCCAAACATTGGGAAAGTATAAGTTAGTTGTGGGGTATTTACTTCCCGAGAACAATAATGTCATATCATAGAAAGGCCTAAAAAACTCTGCAATCTTTTCGACCCTCTGCCATTCCTCTTCTAAAGGACGCAACTTGTAGTCATCATCCACATCTTGAAGTCGAGAAAATGCATGTCTAAAAAGTAAGGCCCTCTCAAGCATGAGATAGGTAGAATTCCATCTAGTTACTATATCCTGTCGCAATTTTTTATTTGTTTCCAATGACAGTTGTTTCACCAATTCGGCAAACTTTATGACCCTACTTTTATATCCTTTCACATACTTTACATTTTCCCTAATTTTATAAACTGCTTCATCAATCACATGCAATCTAGCCTTTACAATTAAATTCAACACATGTGCACCACAACGGACATGAAGAAATTCACTTCCACAAATGGAAGAACCATTAAATAAAAAATAATTTTGCAATAATCTAGTCACTCTATCATTGTATTTTGCATTATTTAGAGTGATGGTGAAATTTTTTTTTATCAATTTCCCATTCATTTAGAAAATTAATCAGCTTCTCGGATAAATTTGGACCATTATGAGGAGGGGGTACATGACGAAACACAACTATTCTCTTCTGTAAATTCCAATTCTAATCAACATAATGTATTGTAAGTGACATGTATCCGTCACTCGTAATAGAAGACCATAGATTAGATGTCGAACAAATGCGGCCTTGTACAAGTTCAAGCTCTTTTTTGACCTTTTCTTTTTCTCTTCTATAAATCTTTAACACATCAGATTTAGCTGTATTACGCGAAATGCTTTTCACAGAAGGATTTAACAATAAATGCAATTCTCTAATTCCAATGTGTTCCACAAATTGGAAGGGGTAGTCATGTTTAACAATTGCAATAGCCACCTTATCACGATATATCTCATGATCAACCGTGGCTAATCCAGTAGGCTGCTCCTCATTATGAGCATGACTTGCCAAATGGCATAATAAATTAGATGTGCCACTCACATTATCTGCTAAGTACTTCTTACCACATGTTTTGCATATAGCTTTCCGTCTACCATGCTCGTCTACCATGCTCATCAGGCTCTAACCTGTGAAAATGAGGTCAAACTGTTGAATAGGATCTCTTATATATCGCCATATTACTCCCATGATTGCAATCATCGACATCATCATCAAGATCGCAAGCAACCGACATATCCTGCCATAGAAAAGATATCAGAGCAGTCCAAGAAAGAAACAGAACAACGGCACCCCTTTTGGAAAATACTTACATGAGCTTAAGGTAGCACTAACTATGCTATTATTAATCTAAGCACGGAAAACATGCAAGTCACTCAAACTCATCAAAGTTCAAATTCATCCATCTAATCGTCATCAAAGTTGGTTGTGGAAAGTCATGCATGAACAACTATGATCTCATCAAGTATTAAGCAAATATCAACCCAGGGAACAAGAAAGCAAATTCAAGTATTCAACCAATCAATACTCTATTTTAGAAGACAGAAATAAGAAAACCCAAGCTGAAAACTCTTTTAACAGAACACAAAATCGCAAGAGTCACAAATAGCATCATACATGTGCAGGACAAGTTGAACTACGCAGAACTGCAGAATTGTAAACCTTAATTCGACTAACAAGAATTTCTGGTTCACTAGACTGACTAGCGAAAGCTGAGGCCTAACTACAGATTGGCAAATAATTTCAGTTTTAATTTCACCTCTATCATCAATAGCTTCTCCAATGACACTTATGATACGGCCAAGAGCAGCTCATAGCAATACACCTAACAAATTCTCTCTTGTATTCTGAGCCAACTCAAATACAAGTTGGATCTGATCATCAAACTCCTTCAGCACCATCAAATTGGCACCCCTCCTTCCTTGAATCTAATATGAAGGACAACATCAATCACTTGACAAACTTGCAGAATAGCACCCTTTCCAGTAAAAATCTCGGTGTTGGTGTATAGAAACAAAAAGCCAATGGAGCCATGGTGGTGTTCTCACCAGTATGATGATCCCTTCAACCTTAAAATCTAAAATCAACTTTTACTACAGCAATTGGTGTACTCTACTCCTAAAAAAAAAAAGGGAAGATCAATCCTTAAAATCTAAGGTCAAAGAGTGGCTATATGCTACGTTAGTACCTTTCAACACAGGATGCTTGTTTCAGTCATAGAAAAAGAAGAAAAAAAAGGGACGACGGCAAATAAAACAAAAGGGAAGTACATCGATTCTAAACAATGAATGAATCAGAACCCCTATAAACCAAATTTTAGTCTTCAAGATAGGAATAGCCCAGGACAAGAGGACGTACCCGTTGTTGACTAACGGGCGTTGTAAGTTGCAAGTGGTAATTGCAGATAGTGGAAGGTGAGAAGCAGGCCGTGTCTTCAGGTCAGGGGTGGCCACTGCAGATAATCGGTCTCAATTCTTTTGTGGATTCGTTTTGGTTTTGGATTTGGTTTTGCAGATTTTGTTTCTTTTGATTGAAAACGTTGTTAGCAAGAAAGAAAGAACTCTTCGTGGAGAAGGCAACGAAGGTAAAACATCACAGAGGTGAATTTGTTCAAGAGTAAAGGCAGCGAAGGTCTTTGCGTGTTCCAATTTTGTTTATTTGTTTTTTTTTAGTTGGATCATGGGTGCCCAACACAAATACCCAAACCACCCAAAATATATGTGAGTTTTTATTACCCAACCCAAAATTGACCCAACACCCAATTTACCCAACCCAACCTTAAATTAGTGGGTGGGTTGGGTGGGTTGTTGGGTTTTGGATATAATTGCCAGGTCTAGTTTTACCTATATTAACTCCAAAATTAAAAAAATCATCAAGGCATCAATTTAATTAACAAATAAATCATAAAAAAATAGAAATAAGCATGAAATCTATCAATTGAACACTTAAATGAAGTATAATCAATAATTAAAGCAGAAAAGTAGCTTCTATTTAAGAAATCAAATCTATTAGGGATTTAATTGTAAAAATTAATAAAGGTTTGGGGGTTAAATTATAATTATCACAAAGATCTAGGGTCAAAATTAAAGAAAAATAAAGTTTAGGAACCTATTTGCAATTAAATTAGAAACCTAATGGAAAGAAGTTCAAAGTTTTTAGGTCTATAGTGAAATTAAGTAAAAGTACAGGGACCATACTGCAAATTCCCTTTCTGGTTTCTTGATGGATCAGGCCACTGGGCCATTTTTGCCTTTCAGTTGGGCCAAAAGCTCCAAAAGCCCGACGAAAAATCCAAGGAAAATGCACGGGCCAATCCATAATCTTACCTAAACAAATCCAACCAAAAGGGTGGGCTTTTACCTCCTAAGCCCAAGCCAGAAACCCAAATAAATAAACTAAAGCCTATTCGTAAAACCCAACCAAAATGAACCAGGCTTTTCTACCAAAACATAACCAAATCAAACCACAACCCAAATCACTAACTATTTTACCAAAACCCAAAAAGATAAAAGTCAATGAAATTTATTAAAGAATAATTATACTTTAAATCCCAAAAATAATTTACTTAAAAATGCATTTAAACATGGAAAATAGGATCAGAACTCAATAGGGGCAGAAATAGTTCAATTGCAAAAGTTTTTGGGCTATAATGGAGTTAAGGAAAAGTTTGGGGGTCAGAACACAATTTCAGAAAATTTCCATGCATTCTTCTTTGATGCATTCCTCTGCAACTTTTGGGTTTTCATACAGCAATTTCGCATGGCCAAGAATTAGAGATTCGGACTCAAAAACATGAACCCATGTGACCCAAAATTTACCAAACAAAGTCTAATACAGCATTTCACCAAGAAATCTGACATAATAATCCACAAAAATGAGCCAGAAAATTGCTGAAAAATTAGAAAAAGAAGAAAGAACAGAAGAAACATATTCTGCAAAAACATCTTGGCAGCTTTGATGCCAATACAAGTTTAAATGAAGCAAGAGAGGTTGAAATACTTCACCTTTAACAACTTCGAGGGCCAAAATCGCGTGTCAAACTTCGAGGAAGGAAACTCCAAGATCTGTCGCTGGAGATGCAAGAATGCCGAACCCAACAACTTCAAGCCCCTATTCAAGGTAGTAAAGATGTTCGTTTCAGGAAATTTTCTAAATAAGAGTTCTTCTCCTAGGATCGTAGATGATGTAGAAAGAAAAATCTCCCCAAAAGGAGTTGTAAAGAAGGAGAAAACTGAGATTGAAGGTTGCTAATCGGCCAACCTAGTCAAGCGAAATTTTTGCTGAAATTTGCTCTCTTTTTTTCTCTTTTTGCTGTCCTCTCTTCTAATGAATGTGTTTTCATCCATTTTATATGGCACAACCCAAAACCCTTGGAGCAACGATGGGGATGGGTTAGACTTTAGGGATTGATTATGAACCATTAGATGATGGATTTTGGATAAGAATTGGTAGTTGATCTGGCACTTGTACTAGAAGACTTGAAAAGGAAGAAAATGGAGCTGGATTCAAGTGGGAATTGGACCCAAAATGGTAGCTGCAATCTAGTACATGGCCTCGTCAATGGCCACCGAGCAGCGAAGCTTCCCTGTTCCTCATTGTGGAAACAACTGTCTGTTCTACTTTCCCTTCCTGACCAACACCTTTTATTTCCGCGAAAAAGAGAGGCGCAAGGCAGAAAGCAAGAGGCAGGACTCTATGAAAATTATTCCTCTCACTCCCTATTACTCACGGGATCTTTCTTCCTTTTTTTTTTCCCAAAAACAGAGGCAAAGGCAGGACGGTGGAGATGGGATTGAAACCAATTTTTGTTGGCTACTGCTAAGGAAAAATGGAGATGGGATTGGCTTTGTTGAGTTTATAGCCTCACAATTTGCTTGTTTTGTTTCAACTCTTTAGCTTATTGGAGGGAAAAAATTTTTTTTTTTTGAAAAAAATTGAGATTAGGACTGACAGTGGAGATGTGATTGAAAGTAATTTTTGTTGGCCGTTGGAATAACTATTCAGAAGATGTTTGTATAGCCTCTCAATTTGCTTCGTATACGGTTTGTTTCATCTGAATAATTGGTGGGGTATTGAACTGTACTATGCCTGCTAATCATAATCTGGTAGGCATACTACTTGAAACACGTAACTTCAAAGGGGAACTCTGACTTATGGCATGCCTAGTCATACATAAGAACTTCCTGATTGTTGGTCTTTCTCTCCATGTCTTGTTATTGAATCATATTAAAAGTAAGTTCTGAGTTTGATAGGTTTGTTATTGAAGCATATTAAAAGTGAGTTCTGAGTTTGATAGGTTTTTCTGATAACACTCAGGGGGTTGGGAATCCTATGTGATCTACAGGCAGAACCAGCCAGCACTCCAAAATCAACATCTAATTGTTAGTTTTTCCTAAACAGGTAATATGTGAGAACCTGTTACAACACTGGTATGCTGTATAAACATTACAGCTACAGTAACTGCATAAGTAAATTCCATAGATAGTGATGTCATATTGAAAATATCTCATCTCATGTGTTGCCTTTTCTGATTAAAATGAGCTTTGATTAGATTCTGTGTCACAGATAGTTAGCCAATGGACACCAGTAATAAGCATGGTTCGAAGACTCGGCCGGGACGAGACCGTGACGAAACGTTTCCGAGATACGTGACAGGCCGAGATGTCACCGTGAAGGGTTGAAACGGCCGAATCACACCGAGTCATCCCGAGTCAACTTGAATTTTTATTATTTTTACTAATTTTTTAATTACTTTTGTTCATCATATTTTTTACAATTTTTAGAATATTAAATATTTCACAAATTCGCGTTTCGGCGAGACCGCGACCGATATGCCGAAACCGATGTGGAACGGTCCAGGCCGCAACCGCAACCGCTACCGCGACTTTGAACCATGGTAATGAGAGTTTTGGATCTCTTTCTTATAGCATGAAAATTTAAGATAAAGTACACGCAAACATATAGCAGTAGGCCAGACTGAAATTCTCAGCAAGAAGAAGTTACCTCTCTGCATTAGCAGTTGAGTCAGCATAACTAGAAGATACATCTTTTTTGTAGTCTTTGGTTCCTGAGAAAGGTAGAAGCGGATCTAGAGCAGGTTTATGCATAGAGGATCTGATTGTTCAATGAATTTGAACCATGTGGTTTGGCCATAAAATTCTTGAAGAATAAGGAGACGAATCAGTTTAGATTACGAGTGTTCAGAATTGTCTGAACAGCTTGACTTATTCTGCTGTGAGAGGGGATGCAATTGGTCATTTTCACCATTTAAACGTTTGGTGTAAATTGAATGTCAAAGTATTCTAAAAGAATATTATTTTTTATTAAGTTGATCTTGAGATTAAAAGAAAATAATAACACAGTCAAATGATTTTATAGAGTTATAAAGTATTAGATATAAAAAGAATGAACAATAGGGAGAAATGTAATGGAGAGGATCTTAACTCATTGTACACATTGCTATAATGAACAACATATAAAATTATTATTATTGTTGTTGTTGTTGTTGTTATTATTATTTGTTCATGAAACAATTTTAAAATGTTGGACTCAACACGTCAAATATGAACACACCATTTGTGTGAGGACCCGTAAATCTTCCTTATTTCATAATATTTTTATTTTATTTTCTCGCATGCATTTTCTTCATTATACCCTATTATATTGATTTTCCAGAGATTTTTATAAGTGAGTAGAGTTTTCAAATCATTTTCCTAGTTTAAGTTAGTTCATATTAAGTTTGAAGCGTATTATGGATGTGGGGCCCGCTAGTGCGTTAAGTGCGATAAATTTGTGCCGATTAATTGAAGTTTTGTATCAAGAAATATTATTTTACAAGGTGCTAGGAAATAATTAGAGGTTACCTAGAGGGATTAACCATTGGAAGACAACAAGATGAGGATTAACCCTTGGATGCCATTTGTCCTTGAAACATTGGACCTTGACTTTGACTTGGACTTGTCTTAACCTTTACTAAACCAAATTTTGACCCAATTTCTTTCCATTTTCATTGTCTTGGCCGAAATTTATGGAGTGGAAAGAACAAGAGAGAGTTTCTTCAACTTCAACTTCAATTCTTGCTCAAATCTTGAGTTTCAACCGTTGAATTATCAAATTACTCCATCCAAGTTGCTTACTAAGGAGGATTAAAGCTTCTAGTGGAGGGATTTGTGAAGGAAAAATCCTAAGTTATCATCTTTCTTGAGGTGTCAAGGTACTTTGCTTACAAACTTCCTCTTTACTTCAATTAATTGATAAGTAGTGGCTTATAGTTGTTATAGATGCTACTTTGTGGAAGATTTCATAGATTAAAGTGAAGTTAGCTAAATTTCTGATTTTTTTTGGGATTTTTCTGTTTTCATTGATGATTATGGCTGGCCTTGGATTGCTGGCTCTAAATGGTGTTAAATGGATCCCTTGTGCGTTAATTGCAGTTATTTGCGGAAAATTTCAGCTTGTGCGGAAAATTTCAGCTTTAGGTTCCAATCTGCCCTGTTCTGGCCGGTTTTATTTGAGTATGTTAGAGGCCGAATCAGGCTTAGGTTAAAACATACAAGTTGTAGCAAATGGTGTTAACTATCTGCCTGTAAAATTTTAACTCAATCGGAGCACTATAACCTATG